>NW_025048571.1:0-47969 GCF_018831695.1 Puntigrus tetrazona
CTCAAATGAGCTACATTAAAGATAAGAGCATTAGTTATGAAAGTTAAAAACAGTCAACCTCTGTTTAAAGAACAGCCATTTAAAGGCAATTCTGAATTGAAATAAGCAGTAAGGGAAAGCAAAGAGCTGGTCAAACTTTTGACCACACTCAAGGGCCAGTGCATTAGATAAGCAGTGAAAAACTCAAAACTTACAGCACCTGGTATTCCTAGGCAGTCTCCCATCCAAGTACTCAACTAGGCCCAACTCTGCTTAGCTTCTGAGATCAGACGCAGACTGTGACGAGAACAGGTGGGATGGCCGTAAGCGAAAGCTGCTGCAAAAAGCCCCTATTTTAAGGTGAGGTACACTATGCCATTATACTAGATAAGTAATGAATGAAACACAAAAAAAAATACTTCAAAATGAGCTAAGTATTAAAGATAAGAGTATTAGTTAAGTAGTTAAAACAGTCAAACCCTTCTGTTTAAAGAACAGCCACTGAAAGGCAAATTGAATTAAATAAGCAGTAAGGGAAAGCAAAGAGCTTGTCAAACTTTGGCCACACTATGGGCCATTGCACAGTGCATTAGATAAGTAAAGAAAAACTCAAAAAAACTTACAGCACCCTGCATTCTTAGTGCAGTCTCCCATCCAAGTACTCAACTAGGCCCAACTCTGCTTAGCTTCTGAGATCAGATCTAGATCAGGCGTGAACAGGTGGTGCATGGCCGTGTTTAAAGCCATGCAAAAGCCCCCTATTTTAAGGTGAGGCAACACTATGCTACTATACTAGATATAGTCGAATGAAATACAAAAATACTTCAAAAATGAGCTACATTAAAGATAAGAGCATTAGTTAAGTAGTTAAAACAGTCAAACTCTGTTTAAAGAACAGCTACTTTAAAGGCAATTGAATTAAATAAGCAGTAAGGGAAAGCAAAGAGCTGGTCAAACTTTGGCCACACTAAGGGCCAGTGTATTAGATAAGTAGTGAAAAAACTCAAAAACTTACAGCACCTGGTATTCCTAGGCAGTCTCCCATCCAAGTACTAACTAGGCCCAACTCTGCTTAGCTTCTGAGATCAGACGAGATCAGGCGTGAAACAGGGTGGGATATGGCCGTGAGCTAAAGCTGCTGCAAAAGCCCCCTATTTTAAGGTGAGGCACACTAAGTGCCATTATACTAGATAAGTAATGAATGAAATACAAAAAATACTTCAAAATGAGCTACATTAAAGATAAGAGCATTAGTTAAGTAGTTAAAAACAGTCAAACTCTGTTTAAAGAACAGCTACTTTAAAGGCAATTGAATTAAATAAGCAGTAAGGGAAAGCAAAGAGCTGGTCAAACTTTGGCCACACTAAGGGCCAGTGTATTAGATAAGTAGTGAAAAACTCAAAACTTACAGCACCTGGTATTCCTAGGCAGTCTCCCATCCAAGTACTAACTAGGCCCAACTCTGCTTAGCTTCTGAGATCAGACGAGATCAGGCGTGAACAGGGTGGTGGATGGCCGTAGCTAAAGCTGCTGCAAAAGCCCCTATTTTAAGGTGAGGCACACTAAGTGCCATTATACTAGATAAGTAATGAATGAAATACAAAAAATACTTCAAAATGAGCTACATTAAAGATAAGAGCATTAGTTAAGTAGTTAAAAACAGTCAAACTCTGTTTAAAGAACAGCTACTTTAAAGGCAATTGAATTAAATAAGCAGTAAGGGAAAGCAAAGAGCTGGTCAAACTTTGGCCACACTAAGGGCCAGTGTATTAGATAAGTAGTGAAAAACTCAAAAACTTACAGCACCTGGTATTCCTAGGCAGTCTCCCATCCAAGTACTAACTAGGCCCAACTCTGCTTAGCTTCTGAGATCAGACGAGATCAGGCGTGAACAGGTGGGGGATGGCCAGAAGCGAAAGCTGCTGCAAAAAGCCCTATTTTAAGGTGAGGCACACTAGTGCCATTATACTAGATAAGTAATGAATGAAATACAAAAAAATACTTCAAAATGAGCTACATTAAAGATAAGAGCATTAGTTAAGTAGTTAAAAACAGTCAAACTCTGTTTAAAGAACAGCTACTTTAAAGGCAATTGAATTAAATAAGCAGTAAGGGAAAGCAAAGAGCTGGTCAAACTTTGGCCACACTAGGGCCAGTGTATTAGATAAGTAGTGAAAAACTCAAAACTTACAGCACCTGGTATTCCTAGGCAGTCTCCCATCCAAGTACTAACTAGGCCCAACTCTGCTTAGCTTCTCTGAGATCAGACGAGATCAGGCGTGAACAGGGTGGTATGGCCGTAAGCTTAAAGCTGCTGCAAAAAGCCCCTATTTTAAGGTGAGGCACACTAAGTGCCATTATACTAGATAAGCAATGAAATGTGAAATACAAAAAAATACTTCCAAAATGAGCTACATTAAAGATAAGAGCATTAGTTAAGTAGTTAAAAAATAGCCAAACTCCTCTGTTTAAAGAACAACAGCTACTTTAAAGGCAATTGAACTAATACAGTAAGGGAAAAGCAAAGAGCTGACAACCCGCCATACCTAAGGGCCAGTGTATTAGATAAGTAGGCAAAAACTCAAAACTTAGCACTCCATTCCTTTGTAGCCTCATCCAAGTACTAACTAGGCCCAACTCTGCTTTACTTCTGAGATCAGATCGATCAGGCAACAGGGTGGGATGGCCGTGAAGCCGAAAGCTGGCGTAAAGCCTCCCTATTTTATGTGTGAGGTGACTCTGGCGCCATTATACTAGATAAGTAATGAATGAAATATAAAAATACTTCCAAAAATGAGCTAAGTAATAAAGATAAGATACTTAGTTAAGTATAGTTAAAAACAGCCAAACTCTGTTTGCAAGAACAGCCACTTTAAAGGCAATTGAATTCAAATAAGCAGTAAGGGAAAACAAAAGAGCTGGTCAAACTTTGGCCACACTAAGGGCCAGGTGTATTAGACAAGTAGTGAAAAAAACTTCGGCAAAACTTACAGAATCTGGTATTCCTAGAAAAAGGTGTCTCCCATCCAAGTACCTAACTAGGCCCCAACTCTGCTTAGCTTCCTGAGATCAGATTTGTGATCTGTGGCGTGAACAGGGTGGGATGGGTCATGAAGCGAAAGCCGAAGCGTAAAAGCCCCCTATTTTAAGGTGAGGCACACCAAGTGCTACTATACAAGATAAGCAATGAAATGAAATACAAAAAAAAATACTTCCAAAAAAATGAGCCACACTATAAAGATAAGCATAATAGTTAAGTGCAGTTAAAATGGTCAACCTCTGTTTTCTAAAGAACAGCCACTTAAAGACAAATTGAATTTAAGCTACAGTAAGGGAAAGCAAAGAGCTGGTCAAACTTTTGGCCACACTAAGGGCCAGCGTATTAGATAAGTAGTGAAAAACTCAAAACTTAAAGCACTGGCATTCCCAAGCAGTCTCCCATCCAAGTACTTTGCTAATTCAGGGCCTAACTCTGCTCAGCTTCTGAGATCAGACGTGACTGTGGCGTGAACAGAGGAGTGGTATGTCCGTAGTTTAAAGCCAAGGCAAAAGCCCCTTATTTTAAGGTGAGGCACACTAAGTGCCATTATACTAGATAAGTAATGAAATGAAATATAAAAAATACTTCCAAAATGAGCTATATTGTGTATAAGTATATTAGTTAAGTGGTAGCAAAAATAGTCAAACTTCTGTTTAAAGAACAAAGCTACTTAAAGGCAATTGAATTCAATAAGCAGTAAGGGAAAGCAAAGAGCTAATCAAACTTTGGCCACACCTAAGGGCCAGTGTAATAGATAAGTAGTGAAAAACTCAAAAAATCTGCAGCACCTGGCATTCCTAGGTAGTCTCCCATCCAAGTACTAATTAGGCCTAACTCTGCTTTAGCTTCTGAGATCAGACAAAAGACTAGGCGTGAACAGGGTGGTATGGCCGTAAGCGTAAAGCTGCTGCAAAAAGTTCCCTATTTTATGGTGTGGGAGTACCAAGTGCCATTATACTAGATAAGTACTGAATGAGTTACAAAAAAAATACTTCAAAATGAGCTACATTAAAGATAAGAGCATTAGTTAAGCAGTTAAAACAGTCAAATCCCGTTTGTAAAGAACAGCTACTTTAAAGGTAAATTGAATTCAGCCAAGCAGTAAGTGGAAAGCAAAGAGTTGGTCAAGCCGTGTTCCTGGCACTAAGGGCCAGTGTATTAGATAAGTAGTGAAAAATTGAAAACTTAAAGCACCTGGTATTCCTAGGCAGTCTCCCATCCATGTACTAACTAGGCCTAAATCTGCTTAGCTTCTGAGATCAGACGAAAGACTGTATGGTGAACAGGGGTGGGATGGCCAGAAGTAAAAAAGCTGCTGCAAAAGCCCTTTATTTTAAGGTGAGGCACAATTATGCCAATATATCAGATAAGCAATGAAATGAAATACAAAAATACTTTCAAAATGAGCTACATTAAAGATAAGAGCATTAGTTAAGAAGTTCAAAAACAGTCAAACTCTGCTTTCTAAAGAACAGCTACTTTAAAGGCAAATTGGAATTGTGTTAAGCAAGTGCGTGGTGCCAAAGAACTGGTCAAACTCCTTTGGGCTACACTCAAGGCCAGTGTATTAGATAAGTAGTGAAAAACTCAAAAATCTCTATAGCACCTGGTATTCCTAGGCAGTCTCCCCCATCCAAGTACTAATCTAGGCTCTTAAATCTCGCTTAGCTTCTGAGATCAGACGGAGAGATCAGGCGTGAACAGGGTGGGGATGGTCGTAAGCTAAAGCTACTGCAAAAAGCCTTCTATTTTACAGGAGGTATACCAAGTGCCATTACACTAGATAAGTAATGAATGAAATACAAAAAATACTTCAAAATGAGCCACATTAAAGATAAGAGCATTTAGTTAAGTAGTTAAAAACAGTCAACCTGTTTGTTAACAGCTACTTTAAAGGCAATTAACAATAAGCAGCAGGAAAGCAAGAACTGGTCAAACTTTGGCCACACTAAGGCATGTGTGTATTAGATAAGTATGAAAAACTTCCAAAAGCTTACAGCACCTGGAAAATTTAGGCAGTCTCCCATCCAAGTACTAACTAGCCCAACTCTGCTTTAGCTTCTGACCAGACGAGATCAGGCGTGAACAGTGGGTGGGATGGCTGTAAGCTAAAGCTGCTGCAAAAAGTCCCTTACAAAAGAGGCCACTAAGTGCCTCTATACTAGATAAGGCTGAATGAAATACAAAAATACTCAAAATGAGCTACATTAAAGATAAGAGCATTAGTTAAGAAGTTAAAAATAGTCAAACTCTGTTTAAAGAACAGCTACGTTAAAGGTGGCAATTAAATTAAATACAGTATGGAAGCAAAGAGTTGGAGCCAAACTTTGGCCACACCTGCTAAGGGCCAGGTATTAGAGGCAGTGAAAACCTCAAAACTTCTAAAGATCTGGTATTCCTAGGCAGTCTCCTATCCAAGTAATTAATCTTAGTCTTAACTCTGCTAGCTTGAGACTGTCAGACGTGATCAGACATGAACAGGGTGATGGCCAGAAGTGGTGCTGCTGCAAAAAGCCTTATTTTAAGGTGAGGCACACTGGCGCCATTATACTAGATAAGTAATGAATGAAATACAAAAATACTTCAAAAATGAGCTACATGGAAGATAAGAGCATTAGTTATGTAGGTAAAAACAGTCAAACTCTGTTTGTACAACAGCCACTTTGAAGGCACTCGAGTTCAAATAAGCAGTAAGGGAAAGCAAAGAGTTGGTCAACTCTCACACACTCAAGGGCTGTAGTGTATTAGATAAGTAGTGAAAACTTCAAAAACTTACAGCACCTGGTATTCTCTAGGCAGTCTCCTCATCCAAGTATCAATCTAGGCCTAATCCTCTGCTTAGCTTCTGAGATCAGATTTATGATCAGGCGTGGAAATAGGTGTGATGGTTTGAAGCGAAAGCCATGCAAAAAGTTCTTATTTTAAGGTGAGGTACACCAAGTGCCATTATACTAGATAAGTAATGAAATGAAATACAAAAAATACTTCAAAATGAGCTACATTAGAGATAAGAGCATTAGTTATGAAAAGTTAAAAGAAGCCAAATCCTGTTTAAAGAACAGCCACGTTAAAGCCAAGAATTGAACTGGGCCAAGCAGTAAGGGAAAGCAAAGAGCTGGTCAAATCCCTTTGGGCAGCACTCAAGCTGCTGTGTGTATTGATAGGCAGTGAAAAAACTCAAAAACTTAGGAGCACCTTGGCATTCCTAGGGCAGTCTCCCATCCAAGTACTAACTAGGCCTCAACTCTGCTTTAGCTCTCTTTGATCTGACTTTATGACTCAGGCGTGGAAACAGGGGTGCGTGGGGATTTGGGTCAAGCGAAAGCTGCTGCAAAAGCCCCCTATTTCAAGTGGGTGAGGTACACTCATGTGCCATTATACTAGATAAGTAATGAATGAAATAGTAAAAAATACTTCAAAATGAGCTACATTAAAGATAAGAGCATTACTTAAGTAGTTAAAAATAGCCAAATCCTCTGTTTAAAGAACAGTCACTTTAAAGGCACTTGAATTAAAGGCGAGTAAGTGGGAAAGCAAAAAGAACTGGTCTCAAACTTCTGGGCTACACCATGGGCCAGTGTATTAGATAAGTAGAGAAAACTCTCAAAAACTTACAGCACCCTGGCATCCCTAGGCAGTTCCCCATCCAAGTACTAACTAGGTCCAACTCTGTTTAGCTTCTGAGATCAGACAAGATCAGGCATGAACAGGGTGGGATGGCCACTGAAAAGCTGCTGCAAAAAGCTCCCTATTTCCAAGGTGAGGTACACTATGCCACTCAAGTACTAGATAAGTAATGAATGAAATAAAAATACTCAAAATGAGCTACACTACAAAGATAAGAGCATTAGTTAAGTAGGTAAAAAAACAGTCAAATCCTGTTTAAAGAAATAGCTACTTTAAAGGCAATTGAATTCAAATATAAGCAGGGTGAAAGCAAAGAGCTGGTCAAACTTGGCCACACCATGGCCAGTGTGTAATAGATAAGTATGAAAACCCAAAACTTACAGCACTGGTATTCTTCTAGGCAGTCTCCATCCAAGTACTAACTAGGCTCTCCAATTTCATAGCTTTAGTATCAGGCGTAGGTGGTGCTGGCTGTGAGCTAAAGCTGCTGCAAAGTTTTTCTCCCTATTTTAAGGTGAGGTACACCAAGCCAGCATTCTATCAGATAAGTAATGAATGAAATACAAAAAATACTTCAAAAATGAGCTACATTAAAGATAAGTAGGTTATAGTTGGCAGTTAAAAACAGTCAAACTCTGTTTAAAGAAAAGCTACTGAAGGCAATTAACTAGCAAGGCAAGGGAAAGGTATTGGTCAACCTTTGGCCACACTCAAGGGGCTACAGTGTATTAGATAAGCAGTGAAAAACTCAAAATCCTATGTTAGCACCTGGTATTCCCTTGTAGGCAGTCTCTCATCCAAGTAATCAATCTAGGCCTAAAACTCTGCTTAGTCTCTGAGATCAGACTAGATCAGGCGTGAACAGGGTGGGATGCACGTAAGCAAAAAGCTACTGCAAAAGCCCCCTATTTTAAGGTGTGAGGTACACTCAGTGCCATTATAATTAGATAAGTAATGAATGAAATACAAAAAAATACTCAAAATGAGCTACAGCACTAAGATAAGAGCATTAGTTAAGTAGTTAAAAACAAACAAAACTATTTTTAAAGAATAAAGATACTTCTAAAGGCAATTGAATTAAAATAAGCAGTATGTGGAAAGCAAAGAGCTGGTCAAACTCTTTGGCCACACTCAGGGGGCCAGTGGTATTAGATAAGTAGTGAAAACCTCAAAAACTTGGTTGGGTAGCACCTGGTAGTATTCTCAGGCAGTCTCCCCACCTAAGCACCCAATTCAGGCCCCACCCCCTGTTTAGCTTCTGAGATCAGACGTGAAGGCGGAACAGGTGGTATGGCCGTAAGGGAAAGCTGCTGCAAAAAGCCCTTATTTTAACATGTGAGGTGTACTAAGTGCCATTATACTAGAGGTAAGCACGGGAATGAAATACAAGAAATACTTCCAAAATGAGTCACATTAAAGATAAGAGTATTAGTTAAGTTGTTAAAAATAGCCAAACCTGTTTAAAGAACAGCCATACTTTAAAGGCAAATTGAATTGCAATAAGCAAGGTAAGGGAAAGCAAAGAGTCAATAAACTTTTGGCCACACTCAAGGGCCAGTGTGTATTAGATAAGCAGTGAAAAATTTCAAAACTTACACCTGGTGCAGTATTCCTAGGCAGTCTCCCAATCCAAGTACTAATCTAGGCCCAACTCTGCTTAGCTTCTGAGATCAGACGATCAGGTATGAACAGGGTGGGATGGTCAAGCGCAAAGCTGCTGCAAAAAGCTCTATTTCCAAGGTGGGAGGTACACTATGCCATTATACTCTGATAAGTAATGAATGAAATACAAAAAATACTTCCAAAAATGAGCTACATTAAAGATAAGAGCATTAGTTAAGTAGTTAAAAATAGTCAACCTGTTTAAAGAAATACTACTTTAAAGGGGCAATTGAATTAAATACAGTAAGGGAAAGCAAAGAGTTGGTCAAACTCACAATAATTATGGGCCAGTGTATTAGATAAGTAGTGAAAAAACCCGAAACTTACAGCACCTGGTATTCCTAGGCAGTCTCCTACCCAAGTACTAACGGTTATAGGCTCAACTCTTGCATAGCATTTGAGATCAGACGAAGATCAGGGCGTGAATATGGTGGGGCTGGCCATAAGCTTGAAAGCCACACAAAAGCCTCCTATTTTATGGTGAGGTACACTCAGTGCCATTATAATTAGATAAGAATGAATGAATGTTGTAAAGAATATCAAAATGAGCTACATTAAAGATAAGAGCATTTTGCTAAGTAGTTAAAAACAAATAAACTATGTTTAAAGAACAGCTACTTTTAAAGGCAATTGAACTAAATAAGAAGTATGGGAAAGCAAAGAGCTGGACAACCTTTGGCTGCCACTCATACTAGTTGTGTATTAGGATAAGCAGTGAAAAACTCAAAAATTTACAGCACCTGCAGGTTCTAGGGCAGTTCCCATCCAAGATCTAATTCAGGCCTAACTCTGTTTAGCTTCTGAGATCAGACGTAGATCAGGCGTGAACAGGTGGGATGGCCGTAAGCTAAAGCTGCTGCAAAAAGCCCCCTATTTTAAGGTGAGGTACACTCAAGTGCCATTATACTAGATAAGTAATGAATGAAATACAAAAAAATACTTCAAAATGAGCTACATTAAAGATAAGTATATTAGTTAAGTAGTTAAAAACAGCCAGAACTCTGTTTAAAGAGTCAGCTACTTTAAAGGCACTTGAATTAAACAAGCAGTAAGGGTTAAAAGAGCTGGTCAAACTTTGGCCACACTAAGGGCCAGTGGCTTAGATAAGCAGTGAAAACCAAAAACTTACAGCACCCGGGCAATCCTAGGCAGTCTCCCATCCAAGCACTAAACTAGGCCCAACTCTGCTTAGCTTCTGAGATCAGACGTGAACATGTGAACAGGGTGGTATGTCCAGTGAAGCTAAAAGCTGCTGCAAAAAGCCCCCTATTTTAAGCAAGGTGAGGTACACTATGCCATTATACTAGATAAGTAATGAATGAAATACAAAAAATACTTCAAAATGAGCTACATTAAAGATAAGAGCATTAGTTAAGCAGTTAAAAATAGTCAAACTCTGTTTAAAGAACAGCTACTTTAAAGGGGCAATTGAATTAAATAAGCAGTAAGGGAAAGCAAAGAGCTGGGAGCCAAACTTTGGCCACACTAAGGGCCGTGTGTATTAGATAAGCAGTGAAAAAACTCAAAACTTACAGCACCTGGCATTCCTAGGCAGTCTCCCATCCAAGTACTAACTGTGAGGCCTAACTCTGCTTAGCTTCTGGAGATCAGACGAGATCAGGCGTGGAACAGGGTGGGATGGCTATAAGCTTAAAGTTGCTGCAAAAGCCTCCTATTTTAAGGTGAGGCACACTCAAGTGCCATTATACTAGATAAGTAATGAATGAAATACAAAAATGTTTCAAAATGAGCTACATTAAAGATAAGAGCATTAGTTAAGTGAGTTAAAAACAGTCAAACTCTGTTTAAAGAACAGCTACTTAAAGGCAAATTGAATTAAATAAGCAGTATGGGAAAGCAAAGAGCTTGTCAAACTTTGCCACACCAAGGGCCAGTGTATTAGATAAGTAGTGAAAAACTCAAAAACTTACAGCACCTGGTATTCCTAGGCAGTCTCCACCCAAGTACTAACTAGGCCTAACTTGCTTTAGCTTCTGAGATCAGACGAGATCAGGCGTGAACAGGGTGGTATGGTCGTGTAAGCGTAAAGCTGCTGCAAAAGCCCCTATTTTAAGGTGTGAGGCACACTAAGTGCCATTATACTTTAGATAAGTAATGAATGAAATACAAAAATACTTCAAAATGAGCTACATTAAAGATAAGAGCATTAGTTAAGCAGTTAAAAAAGTTTCAGTCAAATCTCTGTTTAAAGAACAGCTACTTTAAAGGCAATTGAATTAAATACAGTATGGAAAGCAAAGAGCTGGTCAAACTTTGGCCACACTAAGGGCCAGTATTAGATAAGCAGTGAAAACTCTCAAAAACTTACAGCACCTGGTATTCCTAGGCAGTCTCCCATCCAAGTACTAACTAGGCCCAACTCTGTTTAGCTTCTGAGATCAGACGAGATCAGGCGTGAACAGGGTGGTATGGCCGTAAGCAAAGCTGCTGCAAAAGCCCCCTATTTTAAGGTGAGGTACACTAATGCCATTATACTCTAGATAAGTACAACGAAATGAAATACAAAAATACTTCAAAATGAGCTACATTAAAGATAAGAGCATTAGTTAAGTAGTTAAAAACAGTCAAACTCTGTTTAAAGAACAGCTACTTTAAAGGCAATTGAATTAAATAAGCAGTAAGGGAAAGCAAAGAGCTGGAGCAAACTTTGGCCACACTGATGCCAGTGTATTAGATAAGTAGTGAAAAACCTCAAAACTTACAGCACCTGGTATTCCTAGGGCAGTCTCCCATCCAAGTACTAACTAGGCCTAACTCTGCTTAGCTTCTGAGATCAGACGAAGATCAGGCGTGGAACAGGGTGGTATGGTAAGTAAGCTAAAGCTGCTGCAAAGCCCCTTATTTTAAGGTGTGAGGCACACTAAGTGCCATTTATACTTAGATATGTAATGAATGAAATACAAAAAAGAAATACTTCAAAATGAGCTACATTAAAGATAAGAGTATTAGTTAAGTAGTTAAAAACAGTCAAACTATTTTTAAAGAACAGCTACTTTTAAAGGCAATTGAATTAAATAAGCAGTAAGGAAAGCAAAGAGTTGGTCAAACTTTGGCCACCACCAAGGGCCAGTGTATTAGATAAGCAGTGAAAAACTCAAAAATTTACAGCACCTGGTATTCCTAGGCAGTCTCCCATCCAAGCACTAACTAGGCCTCAACTCTGCTTAGCTTCTGAGATCAGACGAGATCAGGCGTGAACAGGGTGGTATGGCCGTGCTAAAGCTGCTGCAAAAAGCCCCTATTTTAAGGTGAGGAGGCACTCATGCCATTATACTAGATAAGTAATGAATGAAATACAAAAAATACTTCCAAAATGAGCTACATTAAAGATAAGAGCATTAGTTAAGAAAGTTAAAAATAGTCAAACTCTGTTTAAAGAACAGCTACTTTAAAGGCACTTGAATTCAAATAAGCAGTAAGGGAAAGCAAAGAGCTGGTCAAACTTTGGCCACACTATGGGCTGTGTGTATTAGATAAGCAGTGAAAAACTCAAAACTTACAGCACCTGGTATTCCTAGGCAGTCTCCCATCCAAGTACTAACTAGGCCCAACTCTGCTTAGCTTCTGAGATCAGATGAGATCAGGCGTGAACAGGGTGGTATGTCCGTGAGCGAAAAGCTGCTGCAAAAAGCCCCTATTTTAAGGTGAGGCACACTATGCCATTATACTAGATAAGTAATGAATGAAATACAAAAAAATACTTCAAAATGAGCTACATTAAAGATAAGAGCATTAGTTAAGTAGTTAAAACAGTCAAACTCTGCTTAAAGAACAGCTACTTTAAAGGCAATTGAATTAAATAAGCAGTAAGGGAAAGCAAAGAGCTGGTCAAACTTTGGCCACACTAAGGGCCAGTGTATTAGATAAGTAGTGAAAAACTCAAAAACTTACAGCACCTGGTATTCCTAGGCAGTCTCCCATCCAAGTACTAACTAGGCCCTAACTCTGCTTAGCTTCTGAGATCAGACGAGATCAGGCGTGAACAGGGTGGGATGGCTGTGAAGCTTAAAGTTGCTGCAAAAAGCCCTATTTTAAGGTGAGGTACACTAAGTGCCATTATACTAGATAAGTAATGAATGAAATACAAAAAAAATGCTTCAAAATGAGCTACATTAAAGATAAGAGCATTAGTTAAGTAGTTAAAAACAGTCAAACTCTGCTTAAAGAACAGCCACTTTAAAGGCAATTGAATTAAATAAGCAGGTAAGGGAAAGCAAAGAGCTGGTCAAACTTTGGCCACACCAAGGGCCAGTGTATTAGATAAGTAGTGAAAAACTCAAAACTTACAGCACCTGGTATTCCTAGGCAGTCTCCCATCCAAGTACTAACTAGGCCCAACTCTGCTTAGCTTCTGAGATCAGACGAGATCAGGCGTGGAACAGGTGGTATGGCCGTAAGCAAAAGCTGCTGCAAAAGCCCCCTATTTTAAGGTGAGGCACACTAAGCCATTATACTAGATAAGTAATGAATGAAATACAAAAAAAAAAATACTTCAAAATGAGCTACATTAAAGATAAGAGCATTAGTTAAGTAGTTAAAAACAGTCAAACTCTGTTTAAAGAACAGCTACTTTAAAGGCAATTGAATTAAATAAGCAGTAAGGGAAAGCAAAGAGCTGGTCAAACTTTGGCCACACTAAGGGCCAGTGTATTAGATAAGTAGTGAAAAACTCAAAACTTACAGCACCTGGTATTCCTAGGCAGTCTCCCCATCCAAGTACTAACTAGGCCCAACTCTGCTTAGCTTCTGAGATCAGACGAGATCAGGCGTGAACAGGGTGGTATGGCCGCAAGCAAAAGCTGCTGCAAAAAGCCCCCTATTTTAAGGTGAGGCACACTAAGTGCCATTATACTAGATAAGTAATGAATGAAATACAAAAAAATACTTCAAAATGAGCTACATTAAAGATAAGAGCATTAGTTAAGTAGTTAAAAACAGTCAAACTCTGTTTAAAGAACAGCTACTTTAAAGGCAATTGAATTAAATAAGCAGTAAGGGAAAGCAAAGAGCTGGTCAAACTTTGACCACACTAAGGGCCAGTGTATTAGATAAGTAGTGAAAAACTCAAAACTTACAGCACCTGGTATTCCTAGGCAGTCTCCCATCCAAGTACTAACTAGGCCCAACTCTGCTTAGCTTCTGAGATCAGACGAGATCAGGCGTGAACAGGTGGTATGGCCGTGCTAAAGCTGCTGCAAAAGCCCCTATTTTAAGGTGAGGCACACTATGCCATTATACTAGATAAGTAATGAATGAAATACAAAAAAATACTTCAAAATGAGCTACATTAAAGATAAGAGCATTAGTTAAGTAGTTAAAAACAGTCAAACTCTGTTTAAAGAACAGCTACTTTAAAGGCAATTGAATTAAATAAGCAGTAAGGGAAAGCAAAGAGCTGGTCAAACTTTGACCACACTAAGGGCCAGTGTATTAGATAAGTAGTGAAAAACTCAAAAACTTACAGCACCTGGTATTCCTAGGCAGTCTCCCATCCAAGTACTAACTAGGCCCAACTCTGCTTAGCTTCTGAGATCAGACGAGATCAGGCGTGAACAGGGTGGTATGGCCGTAAGCTAAAAGCTGCTGCAAAAAGCCCCTATTTTAAGGTGAGGCACACTAAGTGCCATTATACTAGATAAGTAATGAATGAAATACAAAAAAATACTTCAAAATGAGCTACATTAAAGATAAGAGCATTAGTTAAGTAGTTAAAAACAGTCAAACTCTGTTTAAAGAACAGCTACTTTAAAGGCAATTGAATTAAATAAGCAGTAAGGGAAAGCAAAGAGCTGGTCAAACTTTGACCACACTAAGGGCCAGTGTATTAGATAAGTAGTGAAAAACTCAAAACTTACAGCACCTGGTATTCCTAGGCAGTCTCCCATCCAAGTACTAACTAGGCCCAACTCTGCTTAGCTTCTGAGATCAGACGAGATCAGGCGTGAACAGGGTGGTATGGCCGTAAGCTAAAGCTGCTGCAAAAAGCCCCCTATTTTAAGGTGAGGCACACTAAGTGCCATTATACTAGATAAGTAATGAATGAAATACAAAAAATACTTCAAAATGAGCTACATTAAAGATAAGAGCATTAGTTAAGTAGTTAAAAATAGTCAAACTCTGTTTAAAGAAAACAGCTACTTTAAAGGCAATTGAATTAAATAAGCAGTAAGGGAAAGCAAAGAGCTGGTCAAACTTTGGCCACACTAAGGGGCCAGTGTATTAGATAAGTAGTGAAAAACTCAAAAACTTACAGCACCTGGTATTCCTAGGCAGTCTCCCATCCAAGTACTAACTAGGCCCAACTCTGCTTAGCTTCTGAGATCAGACGAGATCAGGCGTGAACAGGGTGGTATGGCCGTAAGCTAAAGCTGCTGCAAAAAGCCCCCTATTTTAAGGTGAGGCACACTAAGTGCCATTATACTAGATAAGTAATGAATGAAATACAAAAAAAAATACTTCAAAATGAGCTACATTAAAGATAAGAGCATTAGTTAAGTAGTTAAAAACAGTCAAACTCTGTTTAAAGAACAGCTACTTTAAAGGCAATTGAATTAAATAAGCAGTAAGGGAAAGCAAAGAGCTGGTCAAACTTTTGGCCACACTAAGGGCCAGTGTATTAGATAAGTAGTGAAAAACTCAAAAACTTACAGCACCTGGTATTCCTAGGCAGTCTCCCATCCAAGTACTAACTAGGCCCAACTCTGCTTAGCTTCTGAGATCAGACGAGATCAGGCGTGAACAGGGTGGTATGGCCGTAAGCTAAAGCTGCTGCAAAAAGCCCCCTATTTTAAGGTGAGGCACACTAAGTGCCATTATACTAGATAAGTAATGAATGAAATACAAAAAAAAAAATACTTCAAAATGAGCTACATTAAAGATAAGAGCATTAGTTAAGTAGTTAAAAACAGTCAAACTCTGTTTAAAGAACAGCTACTTTAAAGGCAATTGAATTAAATAAGCAGTAAGGGAAAGCAAAGAGCTGGTCAAACTTTGACCACACTAAGGGCCAGTGTATTAGATAAGTAGTGAAAAAACTCAAAACTTACAGCACCTGGTATTCCTAGGCAGTCTCCCATCCAAGTACTAACTAGGCCCAACTCTGCTTAGCTTCTGAGATCAGACGAGATCAGGCGTGAACAGGGTGGTATGGCCGTAAGCTTAAGCTGCTGCAAAAAGCCCCCTATTTTAAGGTGAGGCACACTAAGTGCCATTATACTAGATAAGTAATGAATGAAATACAAAAAAAAATACTTCAAAATGAGCTACATTAAAGATAAGAGCATTAGTTAAGTAGTTAAAACAGTCAAACTCTGTTTAAAGAACAGCTACTTTAAAGGCAATTGAATTAAATAAGCAGTAAGGGAAAGCAAAGAGCTGGTCAAACTTTGGCCACACTAAGGGCCAGTGTATTAGATAAGTAGTGAAAAAACTCAAAAACTTACAGCACCTGGTATTCCTAGGCAGTCTCCCATCCAAGTACTAACTAGGCCCAACTCTGCTTAGCTTCTGAGATCAGACGAGATCAGGCGTGAACAGGGTGGTATGGCCGTGAAGCTAAAGCTGCTGCAAAAAGCCCCCTATTTTAAGGTGAGGCACACTAAGTGCCATTATACTAGATAAGTAATGAATGAAATACAAAAAAATACTTCAAAAATGAGCTACATTAAAGATAAGAGCATTAGTTAAGTAGTTAAAAACAGTCAAACTCTGTTTAAAGAACAGCTACTTTAAAGGCAATTGAATTAAATAAGCAGTAAGGGAAAGCAAAGAGCTGGTCAAACTTTGGCCACACTAAGGGCCAGTGTATTAGATAAGTAGTGAAAAACTCAAAAACTTACAGCACCTGGTATTCCTAGGCAGTCTCCCATCCAAGTACTAACTAGGCCCAACTCTGCTTAGCTTCTGAGATCAGACGAGATCAGGCGTGAACAGGGTGGTATGGCCGTAAGCTAAAGCTGCTGCAAAAGCCCCTATTTTAAGGTGAGGCACACTAAGTGCCATTATACTAGATAAGTAATGAATGAAATAAAAAAAAAATACTTCAAAATGAGCTACATTAAAGATAAGAGCATTAGTTAAGTAGTTAAAAACAGTCAAACTCTGTTTAAAGAACAGCTACTTTAAAGGCAATTGAATTAAATAAGCAGTAAGGGAAAGCAAAGAGCTGGTCAAACTTTGGCCACACTAAGGGCCAGTGTATTAGATAAGTAGTGAAAAACTCAAAAACTTACAGCACCTGGTATTCCTAGGCAGTCTCCCATCCAAGTACTAACTAGGCCCAACTCTGCTTAGCTTCTGAGATCAGACGAGATCAGGCGTGAACAGGGTGGTATGGCCGTAAGCTAAAGCTGCTGCAAAAAGCCCCTATTTTAAGGTGAGGCACACTAAGTGCCATTATACTAGATAAGTAATGAATGAAATACAAAAAAATACTTCAAAATGAGCTACATTAAAGATAAGAGCATTAGTTAAGTAGTTAAAAACAGTCAAACTCTGTTTAAAGAACAGCTACTTTAAAGGCAATTGAATTAAATAAGCAGTAAGGGAAAGCAAAGAGCTGGTCAAACTTTGACCACACTAAGGGCCAGTGTATTAGATAAGTAGTGAAAAACTCAAAACTTACAGCACCTGGTATTCCTAGGCAGTCTCCCATCCAAGTACTAACTAGGCCCAACTCTGCTTAGCTTCTGAGATCAGACGAGATCAGGCGTGAACAGGGTGGTATGGCCGTAAGCTAAAGCTGCTGCAAAAGCCCCTATATTTAAGGTGAGGCACACTATGCCATTATACTAGATAAGTAATGAATGAAATACAAAAAAATACTTCAAAATGAGCTACATTAAAGATAAGAGCATTAGTTAAGTAGTTAAAAACAGTCAAACTCTGTTTAAAGAACAGCTACTTTAAAGGCAATTGAATTAAATAAGCAGTAAGGGAAAGCAAAGAGCTGGTCAAACTTTGACCACACTAAGGGCCAGTGTATTAGATAAGTAGTGAAAAACTCAAAACTTACAGCACCTGGTATTCCTAGGCAGTCTCCCATCCAAGTACTAACTAGGCCCAACTCTGCTTAGCTTCTGAGATCAGACGAGATCAGGCGTGAACAGGGTGGTATGGCCGTAAGCTAAAGCTGCTGCAAAAAGCCCCCTATTTTAAGGTGAGGCACACTAAGTGCCATTATACTAGATAAGTAATGAATGAAATACAAAAAAATACTTCAAAATGAGCTACATTAAAGATAAGAGCATTAGTTAAGTAGTTAAAAACAGTCAAACTCTGTTTAAAGAACAGCTACTTTAAAGGCAATTGAATTAAATAAGCAGTAAGGGAAAGCAAAGAGCTGGTCAAACTTTGACCACACTAAGGGCCAGTGTATTAGATAAGTAGTGAAAAACTCAAAACTTACAGCACCTGGTATTCCTAGGCAGTCTCCCATCCAAGTACTAACTAGGCCCAACTCTGCTTAGCTTCTGAGATCAGACGAGATCAGGCGTGAACAGGGTGGTATGGCCGTAAGCTTAAAGCTGCTGCAAAAAGCCCCTATTTTAAGGTGAGGCACACTAAGTGCCATTATACTAGATAAGTAATGAATGAAATACAAAAAAAAAAATACTTCAAAATGAGCTACATTAAAGATAAGAGCATTAGTTAAGTAGTTAAAAACAGTCAAACTCTGTTTAAAGAACAGCTACTTTAAAGGCAATTGAATTAAATAAGCAGTAAGGGAAAGCAAAGAGCTGGTCAAACTTTGGCCACACTAAGGGCCAGTGTATTAGATAAGTAGTGAAAAACTCAAAACTTACAGCACCTGGTATTCCTAGGCAGTCTCCCATCCAAGTACTAACTAGGCCCAACTCTGCTTAGCTTCTGAGATCAGACGAGATCAGGCGTGAACAGGGTGGTATGGCCGTAAGCTTAAAGCTGCTGCAAAAAGCCCCTATTTTAAGGTGAGGCACACTAAGTGCCATTATACTAGATAAGTAATGAATGAAATACAAAAAAATACTTCAAAATGAGCTACATTAAAGATAAGAGCATTAGTTAAGTAGTTAAAAACAGTCAAACTCTGTTTAAAGAACAGCTACTTTAAAGGCAATTGAATTAAATAAGCAGTAAGGGAAAGCAAAGAGCTGGTCAAACTTTGACCACACTAAGGGCCAGTGTATTAGATAAGTAGTGAAAAACTCAAAACTTACAGCACCTGGTATTCCTAGGCAGTCTCCCATCCAAGTACTAACTAGGCCCAACTCTGCTTAGCTTCTGAGATCAGACGAAGATCAGGCGTGAACAGGGTGGTATGGCCGTAAGCGAAAGCTGCTGCAAAAGCCCCCTATTTTAAGGTGAGGCACACTAAGTGCCATTATACTAGATAAGTAATGAATGAAATACAAAAAAAAAAAAATACTTCAAAATGAGCTACATTAAAGATAAGAGCATTAGTTAAGTAGTTAAAAACAGTCAAACTCTGTTTAAAGAACAGCTACTTTAAAGGCAATTGAATTAAATAAGCAGTAAGGGAAAGCAAAGAGCTGGTCAAACTTTGACCCACACTAAGGGCCAGTGTATTAGATAAGTAGTGAAAAACTCAAAACTTACAGCACCTGGTATTCCTAGGCAGTCTCCCATCCAAGTACTAACTAGGCCCAACTCTGCTTAGCTTCTGAGATCAGACGAGATCAGGCGTGAACAGGGTGGTATGGCCGTAAGCAAAAGCTGCTGCAAAAAGCCCCCTATTTTAAGGTGAGGCACACTAAGTGCCATTATACTAGATAAGTAATGAATGAAATACAAAAAAATACTTCAAAATGAGCTACATTAAAGATAAGAGCATTAGTTAAGTAGTTAAAAACAGTCAAACTCTGTTTAAAGAACAGCTACTTTAAAGGCAATTGAATTAAATAAGCAGTAAGGGAAAGCAAAGAGCTGGTCAAACTTTGACCACACTAAGGGCCAGTGTATTAGATAAGTAGTGAAAACTCAAAACTTACAGCACCTGGTATTCCTAGGCAGTCTCCCATCCAAGTACTAACTAGGCCCAACTCTGCTTAGCTTCTGAGATCAGACGAGACTGATCAGGCGTGAACAGGGTGGTATGGCCATAAGCAAAGCTGCTGCAAAAAGCCCCTATTTTAAGGTGAGGCACACTATGCCATTATACTAGATAAGTAATGAATGAAATACAAAAAAAAAACTTCAAAATGAGCTACATTAAAGATAAGAGCATTAGTTAAGTAGTTAAAAACAGTCAAACTCTGTTTAAAGAACAGCTACTTTAAAGGCAATTGAATTAAATAAGCAGTAAGGGAAAGCAAAGAGCTGGTCAAACTTTGACCACACTAAGGGCCAGTGTATTAGATAAGTAGTGAAAAACTCAAAACTTACAGCACCTGGTATTCCTAGGCAGTCTCCCATCCAAGTACTAACTAGGCCCAACTCTGCTTAGCTTCTGAGATCAGACGAGATCAGGCGTGAACAGGGTGGTATGGCCGTAAGCAAAAGCTGCTGCAAAAAGCCCCCTTTTTAAGGTGAGGCACACTAAGTGCCATTATACTAGATAAGTAATGAATGAAATACAAAAAAAAAAATACTTCAAAATGAGCTACATTAAAGATAAGAGCATTAGTTAAGTAGTTAAAAACAGTCAAACTCTGTTTAAAGAACAGCTACTTTAAAGGCAATTGAATTAAATAAGCAGTAAGGGAAAGCAAAGAGCTGGTCAAACTTTGACCACACTAAGGGCCAGTGTATTAGATAAGTAGTGAAAAACTCAAAACTTACAGCACCTGGTATTCCTAGGCAGTCTCCCATCCAAGTACTAACTAGGCCCAACTCTGCTTAGCTTCTGAGATCAGACGAGATCAGGCGTGAACAGGGTGGTATGGCCGTAAGCTTAAAGCTGCTGCAAAAAGCCCCTATTTTAAGGTGAGGCACACTAAGTGCCATTATACTAGATAAGTAATGAATGAAATACAAAAAAATACTTCAAAATGAGCTACATTAAAGATAAGAGCATTAGTTAAGTAGTTAAAAACAGTCAAACTCTGTTTAAAGAACAGCTACTTTAAAGGCAATTGAATTAAATAAGCAGTAAGGGAAAGCAAAGAGCTGGTCAAACTTTGACCACACTAAGGGCCAGTGTATTAGATAAGTAGTGAAAAACTCAAAACTTACAGCACCTGGTATTCCTAGGCAGTCTCCCATCCAAGTACTAACTAGGCCCAACTCTGCTTAGCTTCTGAGATCAGACGAGATCAGGCGTGAACAGGGTGGTATGGCCGTAAGCAAAGCTGCTGCAAAAAGCCCCTATTTTAAGGTGAGGCACACTAAGTGCCATTATACTAGATAAGTAATGAATGAAATACAAAAAAATACTTCAAAATGAGCTACATTAAAGATAAGAGCATTAGTTAAGTAGTTAAAAACAGTCAAACTCTGTTTAAAGAACAGCTACTTTAAAAGGCAATTGAATTAAATAAGCAGTAAGGGAAAGCAAAGAGCTGGTCAAACTTTGGCCACACTAAGGGCCAGTGTATTAGATAAGTAGTGAAAAACTCAAAACTTACAGCACCTGGTATTCCTAGGCAGTCTCCCATCCAAGTACTAACTAGGCCCAACTCTGCTTAGCTTCTGAGATCAGACGAGATCAGGCGTGAACAGGGTGGTATGGCCGTAAGCAAAAGCTGCTGCAAAAAGCCCCTATTTTAAGGTGAGGCACACTAAGTGCCATTATACTAGATAAGTAATGAATGAAATACAAAAAAATACTTCAAAATGAGCTACATTAAAGATAAGAGCATTAGTTAAGTAGTTAAAAACAGTCAAACTCTGTTTAAAGAACAGCTACTTTAAAGGCAATTGAATTAAATAAGCAGTAAGGGAAAGCAAAGAGCTGGTCAAACTTTGGCCACACTAAGGGCCAGTGTATTAGATAAGTAGTGAAAAACTCAAAAACTTACAGCACCTGGTATTCCTAGGCAGTCTCCCATCCAAGTACTAACTAGGCCCAACTCTGCTTAGCTTCTGAGATCAGACGAGATCAGGCGTGAACAGGGTGGTATGGCCGTAAGCTAAAGCTGCTGCAAAAGCCCCTATTTTAAGGTGAGGCACACTAAGTGCCATTATACTAGATAAGTAATGAATGAAATACAAAAAAAAAAAAAAATACTTCAAAATGAGCTACATTAAAGATAAGAGCATTAGTTAAGTAGTTAAAAACAGTCAAACTCTGTTTAAAGAACAGCTACTTTAAAGGCAATTGAATTAAATAAGCAGTAAGGGAAAGCAAAGAGCTGGTCAAACTTTGGCCACACTAAGGGCCAGTGTATTAGATAAGTAGTGAAAAACTCAAAACTTACAGCACCTGGTATTCCTAGGCAGTCTCCCATCCAAGTACTAACTAGGCCCAACTCTGCTTAGCTTCTGAGATCAGACGAGATTTTTTTTTTTTTTTTTTTTTTTTTTTTTATTATTTTATTTACAATCAAAAGTTAAGAAATAAATACATTAAAAAATACATAAATCACAAGAAATAAATCACATCTCAAACATCTCCTGGTAGCAACACTTCAAAACTATTCCAAACTCTTACAACATATGGATTATTTTTTGTTATACAATGATCAAACAATTCCATATTTTCAATCATTTTACAATAATTATATAAATCTTTTATTTCATCCATCAAGATCTGTTTATATAATAAGGATAGCGACAGTTCTTTCTCTTATGTTTCATAATGTTCCTTCTTTTCCATATTGCGATCTTGCAATCGTTAATATATAATTAAGTGCATACTTGTTTTTAGCCTTCCTCAAATCCAAACAAAAATAGCACATCCCATTCCTCCAGCGTAAGATTGTCTTCATACAACAAATCACATACCATCTTTTTTAACATTTTAAAAAAATTACTTAACTTTCTACATTTCAAAAATAAATGTAAAACTCCTTCCTTTTTATCCATACACACTTTACATAGTTCATCTTGCGTTAAACCACTTTTATATAAAATAATTTCCATCATCACACAATTGTGTCTTAATAGGAAATCAAAATTTTCCAAAGCCGACTTTTAAAATTAGCTTTACATTTTTCCATATTTTAGAAGCATCAAAATAATCAAATAGCTTCTCCCAATACTCTATTGCTTTAGGTTTTACAAAGACTACCTTACGTATACAACAGTAAAACTTCTTGATGACACATTCATTAAACGGAATCTTATCATCTCCCTCTTTCAAAAAAAACCTGTGGTTTTTCATTCTCAGATTCTTTTCATTATCCTCAATTGCTTTTATCCATTGTTCTGGTATTGCTACTTTTAATTTTATATACTGATCTTCAATATTCCTTTTGTCTTCTATATCTTCCCTTTCCTCCAGTGAATCAGTTATCGCTTGTAGGTAGAAACCCAGGTCTCACTTCGTATAATATATCTTTTATTTGTCTGTAGCCTACTGCAAACCAGTTTTCGTAAAACATTGTTTTTTTCCTTTTATTATTTAGGTTTAAAAACAAAGGTTGTCGTAGGTACTGCTTTCTCCCTTCAATCTTTACATACACATTGTCATAAAACATTTTCCAAGTTCTCAGTAGTTCTTTGTAGAACTCCGTATATTTCCTATCATCTCATCTTTAAAAGCCATCCATAAAAAGTCATCTCCTATTTGTCCACACTTATTCATAAAGTAACTCATAACACTTTTCCATGGATGTTATCTTTATTTAAAAACCTTTTACCATTTTAATCCTCATGCTTTTCATTCTAGCCATGGATCTATCAGTCCTAATCCCCATCTTCCACATTTCCAATGATTGTATTATATGCAATTTTAGACGGCTTACCATCCCAAAGAAATGTTAAGATCATAGCTTTTATTCTCTTATATACCCATATTGGTAAACTTACAACACTTAAAACGTACCACATTTTGGATAAAAAAAGAGAATTTAATACAAGCACTTTCCCTTTTAGAAACAGTACTCTCTGTTTCCAAAAATTTAATCTTTTATCCATTTTGTTCAGAATTTCGTTCCAATTTATTTCTCTAGTTACAATCTCATCGTATCCAAGCGTAATGCCTAAAATTTTAATATTGCTTTTTTGTTCTTTAAAACACCAATTTATTTGTGGAACTTCTACCTTTCCCATTTTAACATATTCAGATTTTTCCTTATTTACCTTTGCTCCTAACCACTACAATATTTATCAAAAATCTCTATAGCTTTCTCAACACTATTGGAATCCTTTAAAAATAAAGTGGTATCATCTGCATACTGGAAAATCTTTTGTTCCATTTCATTACCTTCTATTAAAATACCTTTTATTTCTTTTTTTCTCCATTTATTGCTAAACCTAACGGTTCCGCAACTATAGTGTACAGTAAGGCCGATAAGGGACATCCTTGTCTTATGGATCTTGAAATTCCTATGTAATCTGTTAAAAACCATTTATTTTAAACAACTAATAATTTCTGTGTAAAAACATTTCATCCACTTTAAGAAATTATTCCCAAAGCCAAATCTTTTAAGCAAATCAAATAAATATTTATGTTCCACTCTATCAAATGCCTTTTCTAAATCCATACTAAATAAAAACCCCTTACCTTTTTTTCTCTTTGTATACCAAATTAAGTCTCTAATACTCGTTACTGTATCTGCTATATCTCTTCCCAGTATACTGTACGCTTGATTGGTCGTGATGATGTGTGGTGTTACTTTTTAAGTCTATTTGCAAAGATCTTTGCTAATATTTTGTAGTCTGTATTGAGCATACTCAACGGTCTATAATTCCTCAAATCATCTTTATTTCCTTTCTTTTTATATATTATTTTAATCATACCTCTCTTCATACTCTCACCAATTGCCCATTTTGAAAAATCATTAAGAACAGATCTTTTAGAATTGGTGTTAAAACATCTTTAAAAACCTTATAAAATTCAGACGATAAACCATCCAAGCCAGGGCTTTTCCTGTTGCTTAATTGTGTTATAGCTTCCTTTATCTCTTCTTCTGCTATATCACTATCACACATTTTTTTATCATCTTCTGTTACTTTTACTTTAATTTGATTTAACAAGAATTCTTCATCTTCTACATTAACTCCTTCCGTCTTAAATAAAACACTATAGAAATCCTGGACAGCTTTTAATATTCCTTCTTTATCTTTTATGTTTCTACCTTCTAAAGACACATTTTTTATTAGGTCAGCTTTCTGTCTTGTCTTTTCTACCTCATAAAAAAACTTTGTACTTCTTTTCTCCTTCTACTGTATTCCTTATTTTACTTCTTATTCTAGCACCCTCACATTTGTCTTCTTCCATTTTTTTAAGTTTCTCTTCAAGCGCTACTATTTTCCTAATGTCTGTGGTTCCTTCACTTACCTTTTTCATTTCATTTTCCCATTTTTTGATTAATTCTCTTTTTAGCTCTTTTTGCTTTCTGTATTTTCTTAGAAAATTCTATAGATAATCTTTTAATGTCTGCTTTTATATTGTCCCACCATGTGCATATTGCTTCATCATATAGAACATCATTTACACTATTAATTATTACGTTTTCAATTTCCATTTTGTAAAAATCATTCTTTAAAAGTTCTGCATTAAGCACCCATACCCTGGTCCTCTCTCCACACCACTGAAATCCATTGTTACAAATAAAAAATCATGATCGCTCCCACTGTACATTTTATAAAACACTTTTGAAATAAAATGCTCAAAACTCCTATTACATAAAAGAAAATCTATTCTGCTTTGTTTTAAACTGCTTTTCACCCACTGTCTTCTTGAATATTCTCTTTTTACTCTATTTCTTTCTCTCCATACATCTACTAATTGGTGTTTATACATCATACTTTTCAATTCTTTTTCTTCCAACATCGGCTCTGTACACCATGTGATCTTCAGCATCTATTCTTTCTAAAATAGTATTAAAATCCCCTATAATAATAACGCTCTTACATCCAATAATCAAATCATTCAGTTTTTTAAAAAAAGTAACTCTTTCTGTATCTTCATTTGGAGCATGTATATTACATATTATTATTTCTTCTCCTTATCCATAATTTTTACAATTAAAATCCTTCCATTATTATCTTTAAATAAAACTTTTGTTGATTCCACTGCTCCCCTCTAACAAGTATCGCCAGACCTTTTTCTTATTGACATCGTTGCTGCACCATATTTCTCCATCCCAGCCTTTTTAAGATCATCCAATATTATTTCATTCCATCCAGTCTCTTGAATACAGATAACATCACATTGCTTTGTTAAATTGATCACATTTTCAAATTTCCATTTAGATGACAATCCTCTAACATTAATCGAGACCAGACTTAAATTACTCATAATAGAAGAAAGAAGAAACAAGAACCAAAACAGCCAATCATCAATATATTTTCTCTTGATATCTAAGAATTTATATCAACTTGTTCATCATTTTGTCTTGCTCTTACTTCTTTCCTTAACTTTTGTTTCTTTAATACCTGTTCAATATTTATTTTGACCCTCTTGTCATTTTACGCCTTTTGTTTATAATGTCCAGAGTTCTACTTTCAAGCTCAAAGTTAATTTCAGCCGTTTTCTCATCGCTTACCTCCACTTCAGTCCATCCAGCTGCAACTTCACTCGTTGTTGCACATTCCTTCTCTTTCGCTTGTCCTTCATTGTTAGTTATACACTGTGTCTCAGTCTCCGTTGTATGAACTTCAATTTCTTTATCTCCATTGTCCTCTCTCCTCATACGCCCTCCTCTCCTCGCTCACGAAGATCTTCAGAAATTACATCCGCCTCCTGAATTTCATCTTTGCTTGGCTCCTCCGTGCGCTTTCTGTGCCTCGGTCTCCATTTCATTATTGTCCTCCTCCTCAGATTCACAGTTGCACCTCATCCACGTCCTTTCACAGTCTTGGCACCGCGGGGCTTGACAGTCCCGAGCAAAATGCCCCTGTTCCAGACATTCTCTGCAGGTGTATTGAGGGCAGTCTTTTTTTTCATGCTCCGTGCTAGCGCAAATTCTGCAAGTCTTCAGTTGGTCATCATGAATTACTCTAAAATATTTTGGTCCTTCCTCAGTGTCAAATCTACATTATATGGCAAAGTCACAATGTCCTGTGGAAATTTAACTTTATAAATCTTGTTCCGTCTGCAACTGCTGTGCCTGGATAATATCTCCTTCTTAACGGGAAGATAGGATTCACTCTCCAATCCACCAATTTCTGTATTATTTCATCGTCTTTTATGTAGTTGGGCAAATGCAAAAAAGAGACCATTTTTTCAGTTTTACATAGTTTTTTGATCTCACATCTTTGTTCATCAATCATTAATCCATCCATTAACTTATCACAGTCTGTTTCATTTTCCATTGTAAGTTCATACTCAAAGTTACTTTTTTCCTTAGTCCATACAGTTTTCCAATTCCAGCTTTCTTCCACAGCTTTTATAATCATCATCACAGTTATTTTATCTGGATCATTAACAATCATCGTTAGAGTTGCTTTTTCTTATAGTCTCTTTGATATTTTGATTGGCTTTTTAGCTTATTCATTGTCCCATTTCTTTGTGGTGCTTCTCCTATTCCATCAGTGTAATCTCTTGTTTGTTTACCTTGATGTTTTTGTAGGTCCTCTCTTTGACTTATCCTTGCATCCATCCCGTTTTTTTTCCTCTTATGCAACCCTTGCCCAAGTCTGGCTGGCATCTTTATACTTTCCATTGTCATTTTCCACGTTTCTTTCAGTATAGTTAATATCCTCAGTCTCTTTGTTCAATTTTCGGTCATGATCCGTCACCATAATATCCATCATTTTAGTAGTTGAAACCTCAGACAGAAAATCTGTCTGAGGTTTCAAAACTAATATGTAACTCAAAAACAACAGCCTTTAAGAAATTATCAAAAAGGAAAAAAACAAAATAAAATATAATAACAGCAAACAAAATGGAGGAGAGCCTTCCTCTCCCTACTGCAGCCAAAAACTCTGTGTGCTCTCTAGCGCCAACAGGGTGGTATGGCCGTAAGCGAAAGCTGCTGCAAAAAGCCCCCTATTTTAAGGTGAGGCACACTAAGTGCCATTATACTAGATAAGTAATGAATGAAATACAAAAAAATACTTCAAAATGAGCTACATTAAAGATAAGAGCATTAGTTAAGTAGTTAAAAACAGTCAAACTCTGTTTAAAGAACAGCTACTTTAAAGGCAATTGAATTAAATAAGCAGTAAGGGAAAGCAAAGAGCTGGTCAAACTTTGGCCACACTAAGGGCCAGTGTATTAGATAAGTAGTGAAAAACTCAAAAACTTACAGCACCTGGTATTCCTAGGCAGTCTCCCATCCAAGTACTAACTAGGCCCAACTCTGCTTAGCTTCTGAGATCAGACGAGATCAGGCGTGAACAGGGTGGTATGGCCGTAAGCTAAAGCTGCTGCAAAAAGCCCCCTATTTTAAGGTGAGGCACACTAAGTGCCATTATACTAGATAAGTAATGAATGAAATACAAAAAAAAAAATACTTCAAAATGAGCTACATTAAAGATAAGAGCATTAGTTAAGTAGTTAAAAACAGTCAAACTCTGTTTAAAGAACAGCTACTTTAAAGGCAATTGAATTAAATAAGCAGTAAGGGAAAGCAAAGAGCTGGTCAAACTTTTGGCCACACTAAGGGCCAGTGTATTAGATAAGTAGTGAAAAAACTCAAAAACTTACAGCACCTGGTATTCCTAGGCAGTCTCCCATCCAAGTACTAACTAGGCCCAACTCTGCTTAGCTTCTGAGATCAGACGAGATCAGGCGTGAACAGGGTGGTATGGCCGTAAGTGAAAGCTGCTGCAAAAAGCCCCCTATTTTAAGGTGAGGCACACTAAGTGCCATTATACTAGATAAGTAATGAATGAAATACAAAAAAATACTTCAAAATGAGCTACATTAAAGATAAGAGCATTAGTTAAGTAGTTAAAAACAGTCAAACTCTGTTTAAAGAACAGCTACTTTAAAGGCAATTGAATTAAATAAGCAGTAAGGGAAAGCAAAGAGCTGGTCAAACTTTGGCCACACTAAGGGCCAGTGTATTAGATAAGTAGTGAAAAACTCAAAACTTACAGCACCTGGTATTCCTAGGCAGTCTCCCATCCAAGTACTAACTAGGCCCAACTCTGCTTAGCTTCTGAGATCAGACGAGATCAGGCGTGAACAGGGTGGTATGGCCGTAAGCAAAAGCTGCTGCAAAAAGCCCCTATTTTAAGGTGAGGCACACTAAGTGCCATTATACTAGATAAGTAATGAATGAAATACAAAAAAATACTTCAAAATGAGCTACATTAAAGATAAGAGCATTAGTTAAGTAGTTAAAAACAGTCAAACTCTGTTTAAAGAACAGCTACTTTAAAGGCAATTGAATTAAATAAGCAGTAAGGGAAAGCAAAGAGCTGGTCAAACTTTGGCCACACTAAGGGCCAGTGTATTAGATAAGTAGTGAAAAACTCAAAAACTTACAGCACCTGGTATTCCTAGGCAGTCTCCCATCCAAGTACTAACTAGGCCCAACTCTGCTTAGCTTCTGAGATCAGACGAGATCAGGCGTGAACAGGGTGGTATGGCCGTAAGCGAAAGCTGCTGCAAAAGCCCCTATTTTAAGGTGAGGCACACTAAGTGCCATTATACTAGATAAGTAATGAATGAAATACAAAAAAAAATACTTCAAAATGAGCTACATTAAAGATAAGAGCATTAGTTAAGTAGTTAAAAACAGTCAAACTCTGTTTAAAGAACAGCTACTTTAAAGGCAATTGAATTAAATAAGCAGTAAGGGAAAGCAAAGAGCTGGTCAAACTTTGGCCACACTAAGGGCCAGTGTATTAGATAAGTAGTGAAAAACTCAAAACTTACAGCACCTGGTATTCCTAGGCAGTCTCCCATCCAAGTACTAACTAGGCCCAACTCTGCTTAGCTTCTGAGATCAGACGAGATCAGGCGTGAACAGGGTGGTATGGCCGTAAAGCTAAAGCTGCTGCAAAAAGCCCCCTATTTTAAGGTGAGGCACACTAAGTGCCATTATACTAGATAAGTAATGAATGAAATACAAAAAAATACTTCAAAATGAGCTACATTAAAGATAAGAGCATTAGTTAAGTAGTTAAAAACAGTCAAACTCTGTTTAAAGAACAGCTACTTTAAAGGCAATTGAATTAAATAAGCAGTAAGGGAAAGCAAAGAGCTGGTCAAACTTTGGCCACACTAAGGGCCAGTGTATTAGATAAGTAGTGAAAAACTCAAAAACTTACAGCACCTGGTATTCCTAGGCAGTCTCCCATCCAAGTACTAACTAGGCCCAACTCTGCTTAGCTTCTGAGATCAGACGAGATCAGGCGTGAACAGGGTGGTATGGCCGTGAAGCTAAAAGCTGCTGCAAAAGCCCCCTATTTTAAGGTGAGGCACACTAAGTGCCATTATACTAGATAAGTAATGAATGAAATACAAAAAAATACTTCAAAATGAGCTACATTAAAGATAAGAGCATTAGTTAAGTAGTTAAAAACAGTCAAACTCTGTTTAAAGAACAGCTACTTTAAAGGCAATTGAATTAAATAAGCAGTAAGGGAAAGCAAAGAGCTGGTCAAACTTTGGCCACACTAAGGGCCAGTGTATTAGATAAGTAGTGAAAAACTCAAAACTTACAGCACCTGGTATTCCTAGGCAGTCTCCCATCCAAGTACTAACTAGGCCCAACTCTGCTTAGCTTCTGAGATCAGACGAGATCAGGCGTGAACAGGTGTGGTATGGCCGTAAGCAAAGCTGCTGCAAAAAGCCCCTATTTTAAGGTGAGGCACACTAAGTGCCATTATACTAGATAAGTAATGAATGAAATACAAAAAAATACTTCAAAATGAGCTACATTAAAGATAAGAGCATTAGTTAAGTAGTTAAAAATAGTCAAACTCTGTTTAAAGAACAGCTACTTTAAAGGCAATTGAATTAAATAAGCAGTAAGGGAAAGCAAAGAGCTGGTCAAACTTTGGCCACACTAAGGGCCAGTGTATTAGATAAGTAGTGAAAAACTCAAAACTTACAGCACCTGGTATTCCTAGGCAGTCTCCCATCCAAGTACTAACTAGGCCCAACTCTGCTTAGCTTCTGAGATCAGACGAGATCAGGCGTGAACAGGGTGGTATGGCCGTAAGCTTAAAGCTGCTGCAAAAAGCCCCTATTTTAAGGTGAGGCACACTAAGTGCCATTATACTAGATAAGTAATGAATGAAATACAAAAAAATACTTCAAAATGAGCTACATTAAAGATAAGAGCATTAGTTAAGTAGTTAAAAACAGTCAAACTCTGTTTAAAGAACAGCTACTTTAAAGGCAATTGAATTAAATAAGCAGTAAGGGAAAGCAAAGAGCTGGTCAAACTTTTGGCCACACTAAGGGCCAGTGTATTAGATAAGTAGTGAAAAACTCAAAAACTTACAGCACCTGGTATTCCTAGGCAGTCTCCCATCCAAGTACTAACTAGGCCCAACTCTGCTTAGCTTCTGAGATCAGACGAGATCAGGCGTGAACAGGGTGGTATGGCCGTAAGCTAAAAGCTGCTGCAAAAAGCCCCCTATTTTAAGGTGAGGCACACTATGCCATTATACTAGATAAGTAATGAATGAAATACAAAAAAATACTTCAAAATGAGCTACATTAAAGATAAGAGCATTAGTTAAGTAGTTAAAAACAGTCAAACTCTGTTTAAAGAACAGCTACTTTAAAGGCAATTGAATTAAATAAGCAGTAAGGGAAAGCAAAGAGCTGGTCAAACTTTGGCCACACTAAGGGCCAGTGTATTAGATAAGTAGTGAAAAACTCAAAAACTTACAGCACCTGGTATTCCTAGGCAGTCTCCCATCCAAGTACTAACTAGGCCCAACTCTGCTTAGCTTCTGAGATCAGACGAGATCAGGCGTGAACAGGGTGGTATGGCCGTAAGCTAAAGCTGCTGCAAAAAGCCCCTATTTTAAGGTGAGGCACACTATGCCCATTATACTAGATAAGTAATGAATGAAATACAAAAAAATACTTCAAAAATGAGCTACATTAAAGATAAGAGCATTAGTTAAGTAGTTAAAAACAGTCAAACTCTGTTTAAAGAACAGCTACTTTAAAGGCAATTGAATTAAATAAGCAGTAAGGGAAAGCAAAGAGCTGGTCAAACTTTGACCACACTAAGGGCCAGTGTATTAGATAAGTAGTGAAAAACTCAAAACTTACAGCACCTGGTATTCCTAGGCAGTCTCCCATCCAAGTACTAACTAGGCCCAACTCTGCTTAGCTTCTGAGATCAGACGAGATCAGGCGTGAACAGGGTGGTATGGCTGTAAGCTAAAGCTGCTGCAAAAAGCCCCTATTTTAAGGTGAGGCACACTAAGTGCCATTATACTAGATAAGTAATGAATGAAATACAAAAAAAAAATACTTCAAAATGAGCTACATTAAAGATAAGAGCATTAGTTAAGTAGTTAAAAACAGTCAAACTCTGTTTTAAAGAACAGCTACTTTAAAGGCAATTGAATTAAATAAGCAGTAAGGGAAAGCAAAGAGCTGGTCAAACTTTGGCCACACTAAGGGCCAGTGTATTAGATAAGTAGTGAAAAACTCAAAACTTACAGCACCTGGTATTCCTAGGCAGTCTCCCATCCAAGTACTAACTAGGCCCAACTCTGCTTAGCTTCTGAGATCAGACGAGATCAGGCGTGAACAGGGTGGTATGGCCGTAAGCTTAAAGCTGCTGCAAAAAGCCCCTATTTTAAGGTGAGGCACACTAAGTGCCATTATACTAGATAAGTAATGAATGAAATACAAAAAAATACTTCAAAATGAGCTACATTAAAGATAAGAGCATTAGTTAAGTAGTTAAAAACAGTCAAACTCTGTTTAAAGAACAGCTACTTTAAAGGCAATTGAATTAAATAAGCAGTAAGGGAAAGCAAAGAGCTGGTCAAACTTTGGCCACACTAAGGGCCAGTGTATTAGATAAGTAGTGAAAAACTCAAAAACTTACAGCACCTGGTATTCCTAGGCAGTCTCCCATCCAAGTACTAACTAGGCCCAACTCTGCTTAGCTTCTGAGATCAGACGAGATCAGGCGTGAACAGGGTGGTATGGCCGTAAGCTTAAAGCTGCTGCAAAAGCCCCCTATTTTAAGGTGAGGCACACTAAGTGCCATTATACTAGATAAGTAATGAATGAAATACAAAAAAATACTTCAAAATGAGCTACATTAAAGATAAGAGCATTAGTTAAGTAGTTAAAAACAGTCAAACTCTGTTTAAAGAACAGCTACTTTAAAGGCAATTGAATTAAATAAGCAGTAAGGGAAAGCAAAGAGCTGGTCAAACTTTGGCCACACTAAGGGCCAGTGTATTAGATAAGTAGTGAAAAAACTCAAAAACTTACAGCACCTGGTATTCCTAGGCAGTCTCCCATCCAAGTACTAACTAGGCCCAACTCTGCTTAGCTTCTGAGATCAGACGAGATCAGGCGTGAACAGGGTGGTATGGCCGTAAGCTAAAGCTGCTGCAAAAAGCCCCTATTTTAAGGTGAGGCACACTAAGTGCCATTATACTAGATAAGTAATGAATGAAATACAAAAAAATACTTCAAAATGAGCTACATTAAAGATAAGAGCATTAGTTAAGTAGTTAAAAACAGTCAAACTCTGTTTAAAGAACAGCTACTTTAAAGGCAATTGAATTAAATAAGCAGTAAGGGAAAGCAAAGAGCTGGTCAAACTTTGGCCACACTAAGGGCCAGTGTATTAGATAAGTAGTGAAAAACTCAAAACTTACAGCACCTGGTATTCCTAGGCAGTCTCCCATCCAAGTACTAACTAGGCCCAACTCTGCTTAGCTTCTGAGATCAGACGAGATCAGGCGTGAACAGGGTGGTATGGCCGTAAGCGAAAGCTGCTGCAAAAAGCCCCCTATTTTAAGGTGAGGCACACTATGCCATTATACTAGATAAGTAATGAATGAAATACAAAAAAATACTTCAAAATGAGCTACATTAAAGATAAGAGCATTAGTTAAGTAGTTAAAAACAGTCAAACTCTGTTTAAAGAACAGCTACTTTAAAGGCAATTGAATTAAATACAGTAAGGGAAAGCAAAGAGTTGGTCAAACTTTGGCCACACTAAGGGCCAGTGTATTAGATAAGTAGTGAAAAAACTCAAAAACTTACAGCACCTGGTATTCCTAGGCAGTCTCCCATCCAAGTACTAACTAGGCCCAACTCTGCTTAGCTTCTGAGATCAGACGAGATCAGGCGTGAACAGGGTGGTATGGCCGTGTAAGCTAAAGCTGCTGCAAAAGCCCCTATTTTAAGGTGAGGCACACTAAGTGCCATTATACTAGATAAGTAATGAATGAAATACAAAAAAATACTTCAAAATGAGCTACATTAAAGATAAGAGCATTAGTTAAGTAGTTAAAAACAGTCAAACTCTGTTTAAAGAACAGCTACTTTAAAGGCAATTGAATTAAATAAGCAGTAAGGGAAAGCAAAGAGCTGGTCAAACTTTGGCCACACTAAGGGCCAGTGTATTAGATAAGTAGTGAAAAACTCAAAAACTTACAGCACCTGGTATTCCTAGGCAGTCTCCCATCCAAGTACTAACTAGGCCCAACTCTGCTTAGCTTCTGAGATCAGACGAGATCAGGCGTGAACAGGGTGGTATGGCCGTAAGCTAAAGCTGCTGCAAAAAGCCCCCTATTTTAAGGTGAGGCACACTAAGTGCCATTATACTAGATAAGTAATGAATGAAATACAAAAAAAAATACTTCAAAATGAGCTACATTAAAGATAAGAGCATTAGTTAAGTAGTTAAAAACAGTCAAACTCTGTTTAAAGAACAGCTACTTTAAAGGCAATTGAATTAAATAAGCAGTAAGGGAAAGCAAAGAGCTGGTCAAACTTTGGCCACACTAAGGGCCAGTGTATTAGATAAGTAGTGAAAAACTCAAAACTTACAGCACCTGGTATTCCTAGGCAGTCTCCCATCCAAGTACTAACTAGGCCCAACTCTGCTTAGCTTCTGAGATCAGACGAGATCAGGCGTGAACAGGGTGGTATGGCCGTAAGCTTAAAGCTGCTGCAAAAGCCCCTATTTTAAGGTGAGGCACACTAAGTGCCATTATACTAGATAAGTAATGAATGAAATACAAAAAAAAAAAAATACTTCAAAATGAGCTACATTAAAGATAAGAGCATTAGTTAAGTAGTTAAAAACAGTCAAACTCTGTTTAAAGAACAGCTACTTTAAAGGCAATTGAATTAAATAAGCAGTAAGGGAAAGCAAAGAGCTGGTCAAACTTTGGCCACACTAAGGGCCAGTGTATTAGATAAGTAGTGAAAAACTCAAAACTTACAGCACCTGGTATTCCTAGGCAGTCTCCCATCCAAGTACTAACTAGGCCCAACTCTGCTTAGCTTCTGAGATCAGACGAGATCAGGCGTGAACAGGGTGGTATGGCCGTAAGCTAAAAGCTGCTGCAAAAGCCCCCTATTTTAAGGTGAGGCACACTAAGTGCCATTATACTAGATAAGTAATGAATGAAATACAAAAAAAAATACTTCAAAATGAGCTACATTAAAGATAAGAGCATTAGTTAAGTAGTTAAAAACAGTCAAACTCTGTTTAAAGAACAGCTACTTTAAAGGCAATTGAATTAAATAAGCAGTAAGGGAAAGCAAAGAGCTGGTCAAACTTTGGCCACACTAAGGGCCAGTGTATTAGATAAGTAGTGAAAAACTCAAAACTTACAGCACCTGGTATTCCTAGGCAGTCTCCCATCCAAGTACTAACTAGGCCCAACTCTGCTTAGCTTCTGAGATCAGACGAGATCAGGCGTGAACAGGTGGTATGGCCGTAAGCTAAAGCTGCTGCAAAAAGCCCCTATTTTAAGGTGAGGCACACTAAGTGCCATTATACTAGATAAGTAATGAATGAAATACAAAAAAATACTTCAAAATGAGCTACATTAAAGATAAGAGCATTAGTTAAGTAGTTAAAAACAGTCAAACTCTGTTTAAAGAACAGCTACTTTAAAGGCAATTGAATTAAATAAGCAGTAAGGGAAAGCAAAGAGCTGGTCAAACTTTTGGCCACACTAAGGGCCAGTGTATTAGATAAGTAGTGAAAAACTCAAAACTTACAGCACCTGGTATTCCTAGGCAGTCTCCCATCCAAGTACTAACTAGGCCCAACTCTGCTTAGCTTCTGAGATCAGACGAGATCAGGCGTGAACAGGGTGGTATGGCCGTAAGCGAAAGCTGCTGCAAAAGCCCCCTATTTTAAGGTGAGGCACACTAAGTGCCATTATACTAGATAAGTAATGAATGAAATACAAAAAAATACTTCAAAATGAGCTACATTAAAGATAAGAGCATTAGTTAAGTAGTTAAAAACAGTCAAACTCTGTTTAAAGAACAGCTACTTTAAAGGCAATTGAATTAAATAAGCAGTAAGGGAAAGCAAAGAGCTGGTCAAACTTTGGCCACACTAAGGGCCAGTGTATTAGATAAGTAGTGAAAAACTCAAAAACTTACAGCACCTGGTATTCCTAGGCAGTCTCCCATCCAAGTACTAACTAGGCCCAACTCTGCTTAGCTTCTGAGATCAGACGAGATCAGGCGTGAACAGGGTGGTATGGCCGTAAGCAAAAAGCTGCTGCAAAAAGCCCCTATTTTAAGGTGAGGCACACTAAGTGCCATTATACTAGATAAGTAATGAATGAAATACAAAAAAATACTTCAAAATGAGCTACATTAAAGATAAGAGCATTAGTTAAGTAGTTAAAAACAGTCAAACTCTGTTTAAAGAACAGCTACTTTAAAGGCAATTGAATTAAATAAGCAGTAAGGGAAAGCAAAGAGCTGGTCAAACTTTGGCCACACTAAGGGCCAGTGTATTAGATAAGTAGTGAAAAACTCAAAACTTACAGCACCTGGTATTCCTAGGCAGTCTCCCATCCAAGTACTAACTAGGCCCAACTCTGCTTAGCTTCTGAGATCAGACGAGATCAGGCGTGAACAGGGTGGGATGGCCGTAAGCAAAAGCTGCTGCAAAAAGCCCCTTATTTTAAGGTGAGGCACACTAAGTGCCATTATACTAGATAAGTAATGAATGAAATACAAAAAAAAATACTTCAAAATGAGCTACATTAAAGATAAGAGCATTAGTTAAGTAGTTAAAAACAGTCAAACTCTGTTTAAAGAACAGCTACTTTAAAGGCAATTGAATTAAATAAGCAGTAAGGGAAAGCAAAGAGCTGGTCAAACTTTGGCCACACTAAGGGCCAGTGTATTAGATAAGTAGTGAAAAACTCAAAACTTACAGCACCTGGTATTCCTAGGCAGTCTCCCATCCAAGTACTAACTAGGCCCAACTCTGCTTAGCTTCTGAGATCAGACGAGATCAGGCGTGAACAGGGTGGGATGGCCGTAAGCTAAAGCTGCTGCAAAAAGCCCCCTATTTTAAGGTGAGGCACACTAAGTGCCATTATACTAGATAAGTAATGAATGAAATACAAAAAAATACTTCAAAATGAGCTACATTAAAGATAAGAGCATTAGTTAAGTAGTTAAAAACAGTCAAACTATCTTTAAAGAACAGCTACTTTAAAGGCAATTGAATTAAATAAGCAGTAAGGGAAAGCAAAGAGCTGGTCAAACTTTGGCCACACTAAGGGCCAGTGTATTAGATAAGTAGTGAAAAACTCGAAAACTTACAGCACCTGGTATTCCTAGGCAGTCTCCCATCCAAGTACTAACTAGGCCCAACTCTGCTTAGCTTATGAGATCAGACGAGATCAGGAGTGAACAGGGTGGGATGGCCGTAAGCAAAAGATGCTGCAAAAGCCCCCTATTTTAAGGTGAGGCACACTAAGTGCCATTATACTAGATAAGTAATGAATGAAATACAAAAAAATACTTCAAAATGAGCTACATTAAAGATAAGAGCATTAGTTAAGTAGTTAAAAACAGTCAAACTCTGTTTAAAGAACAGCTACTTTAAAGGCAATTGAATTAAATAAGCAGTAAGGGAAAGCAAAGAGCTGGTCAAACTTTGGCCACACTAAGGGCCAGTGTATTAGATAAGTAGTGAAAAAACTCAAAAACTTACAGCACCTGGTATTCCTAGGCAGTCTCCCATCCAAGTACTAACTAGGCCCAACTCTGCTTAGCTTCTGAGATCAGACGAGATCAGGCGTGAACAGGGTGGTATGGCCGTAAGCAAAGCTGCTGCAAAAAGCCCCTATTTTAAGGTGAGGCACACTATGCCATTATACTAGATAAGTAATGAATGAAATACAAAAAAATACTTCAAAATGAGCTACATTAAAGATAAGAGCATTAGTTAAGTAGTTAAAAACAGTCAAACTCTGTTTAAAGAACAGCTACTTTAAAGGCAATTGAATTAAATAAGCAGTAAGGGAAAGCAAAGAGCTGGTCAAACTTTGGCCACACTAAGGGCCAGTGTATTAGATAAGTAGTGAAAAACTCAAAAACTTACAGCACCTGGTATTCCTAGGCAGTCTCCCATCCAAGTACTAACTAGGCCTAACTCTGCTTAGCTTCTGAGATCAGACGAGATCAGGCGTGAACAGGGTGGGATGGCCGTAAGCTAAAGCTGCTGCAAAAAGCCCCTATTTTAAGGTGAGGCACACTAAGTGCCATTATACTAGATAAGTAATGAATGAAATACAAAAAAATACTTCAAAAATGAGCTACATTAAAGATAAGAGCATTAGTTAAGTAGTTAAAAACAGTCAAACTCTGTTTAAAGAACAGCTACTTTAAAGGCAATTGAATTAAATAAGCAGTAAGGGAAAGCAAAGAGCTGGTCAAACTTTGGCCACACTAAGGGCCAGTGTATTAGATAAGTAGTGAAAAACTCAAAAACTTACAGCACCTGGTATTCCTAGGCAGTCTCCCATCCAAGTACTAACTAGGCCCAACTCTGCTTAGCTTCTGAGATCAGACGAGATCAGGCGTGAACAGGGTGGTATGGCCGTAAGCAAAAACTGCTGCAAAAAGCCCCCTATTTTAAGGTGAGGCACACTATGCCATTATACTAGATAAGTAATGAATGAAATACAAAAAAAAAAACTTCAAAATGAGCTACATTAAAGATAAGAGCATTAGTTAAGTAGTTAAAAACAGTCAAACTCTGTTTAAAGAACAGCTACTTTAAAGGCAATTGAATTAAATAAGCAGTAAGGGAAAGCAAAGAGCTGGTCAAACTTTGGCCACACTAAGGGCCAGTGTATTAGATAAGTAGTGAAAAACTCAAAAACTTACAGCACCTGGTATTCCTAGGCAGTCTCCCATCCAAGTACTAACTAGGCCCAACTCTGCTTAGCTTCTGAGATCAGACGAGATCAGGCGTGAACAGGGTGGTATGGCCGTAAAGCGAAAGCTGCTGCAAAAAGCCCCCTATTTTAAGGTGAGGCACACTAAGTGCCATTATACTAGATAAGTAATGAATGAAATACAAAAATACTTCAAAATGAGCTACATTAAAGATAAGAGCATTAGTTAAGTAGTTAAAAACAGTCAAACTCTGTTTAAAGAACAGCTACTTTAAAGGCAATTGAATTAAATAAGCAGTAAGGGAAAGCAAAGAGCTGGTCAAACTTTGGCCACACTAAGGGCCAGTGTATTAGATAAGTAGTGAAAAACTCAAAACTTACAGCACCTGGTATTCCTAGGCAGTCTCCCATCCAAGTACTAACTAGGCCCAACTCTGCTTAGCTTCTGAGATCAGACGAGATCAGGCGTGAACAGGGTGGTATGGCCGTAAGCTAAAGCTGCTGCAAAAAGCCCCTATTTTAAGGTGAGGCACACTAAGTGCCATTATACTAGATAAGTAATGAATGAAATACAAAAAAATACTTCAAAATGAGCTACATTAAAGATAAGAGCATTAGTTAAGTAGTTAAAAACAGTCAAACTCTGTTTAAAGAACAGCTACTTTAAAGGCAATTGAATTAAATAAGCAGTAAGGGAAAGCAAAGAGCTGGTCAAACTTTGGCCACACTAAGGGCCAGTGTATTAGATAAGTAGTGAAAAACTCAAAAACTTACAGCACCTGGTATTCCTAGGCAGTCTCCCATCCAAGTACTAACTAGGCCCAACTCTGCTTAGCTTCTGAGATCAGACGAGATCAGGCGTGAACAGGGTGGTATGGCCGTAAGCAAAAGCTGCTGCAAAAAGCCCCTATTTTAAGGTGAGGCACACTAAGTGCCATTATACTAGATAAGTAATGAATGAAATACAAAAAATACTTCAAAATGAGCTACATTAAAGATAAGAGCATTAGTTAAGTAGTTAAAAACAGTCAAACTCTGTTTAAAGAACAGCTACTTTAAAGGCAATTGAATTAAATAAGCAGTAAGGGAAAGCAAAGAGCTGGTCAAACTTTGGCCACACTAAGGGCCAGTGTATTAGATAAGTAGTGAAAAACTCAAAAACTTACAGCACCTGGTATTCCTAGGCAGTCTCCCATCCAAGTACTAACTAGGCCCAACTCTGCTTAGCTTCTGAGATCAGACGAGATCAGGCGTGAACAGGGTGGTATGGCCGTAAGCTAAAGCTGCTGCAAAAAGCCCCTATTTTAAGGTGAGGCACACTAAGTGCCATTATACTAGATAAGTAATGAATGAAATACAAAAAAATACTTCAAAATGAGCTACATTAAAGATAAGAGCATTAGTTAAGTAGTTAAAAACAGTCAAACTCTGTTTAAAGAACAGCTACTTTAAAGGCAATTGAATTAAATAAGCAGTAAGGGAAAGCAAAGAGCTGGTCAAACTTTTGGCCACACTAAGGGCCAGTGTATTAGATAAGTAGTGAAAAACTCAAAAACTTACAGCACCTGGTATTCCTAGGCAGTCTCCCATCCAAGTACTAACTAGGCCCAAATCTGCTTAGCTTCTGAGATCAGACGAGATCAGGCGTGAACAGGGTGGTATGGCCGTAAGCAAAGCTGCTGCAAAAAGCCCCCTATTTTAAGGTGAGGCACACTAAGTGCCATTATACTAGATAAGTAATGAATGAAATACAAAAAAATACTTCAAAATGAGCTACATTAAAGATAAGAGCATTAGTTAAGTAGTTAAAAACAGTCAAACTCTGTTTAAAGAACAGCTACTTTAAAGGCAATTGAATTAAATAAGCAGTAAGGGAAAGCAAAGAGCTGGTCAAACTTTGGCCACACTAAGGGCCAGTGTATTAGATAAGTAGTGAAAAAACTCAAAAACTTACAGCACCTGGTATTCCTAGGCAGTCTCCCATCCAAGTACTAACTAGGCCCAACTCTGCTTAGCTTCTGAGATCAGACGAGATCAGGTGTGAACAGGGTGGGATGGCCGTAAGCCAAAGCTGCAGCAAAAAGCCCCCTATTTTAAGGTGAGGCACACTAAGTGCCATTATACTAGATAAGTAATGAATGAAATACAAAAAAATACTTCAAAATGAGCTACATTAAAGATAAGAGCATTAGTTAAGTAGTTAAAAACAGTCAAACTCTGTTTAAAGAACAGCTACTTTAAAGGCAATTGAATTAAATAAGCAGTAAGGGAAAGCAAAGAGCTGGTCAAACTTTGGCCACACTAAGGGCCAGTGTATTAGATAAGTAGTGAAAAAACTCAAAAACTTACAGCACCTGGTATTCCTAGGCAGTCTCCCATCCAAGTACTAACTAGGCCCAACTCTGCTTAGCTTATGAGATCAGACGAGATCAGGAGTGAACAGGGTGGGATGGCCGTAAGCAAAAGATGCTGCAAAAGCCCCCTATTTTAAGGTGAGGCACACTAAGTGCCATTATACTAGATAAGTAATGAATGAAATACAAAAAAAAATACTTCAAAATGAGCTACATTAAAGATAAGAGCATTAGTTAAGTAGTTAAAAACAGTCAAACTCTGTTTAAAGAACAGCTACTTTAAAGGCAATTGAATTAAATAAGCAGTAAGGGAAAGCAAAGAGCTGGTCAAACTTTGGCCACACTAAGGGCCAGTGTATTAGATAAGTAGTGAAAAAACTCAAAAACTTACAGCACCTGGTATTCCTAGGCAGTCTCCCATCCAAGTACTAACTAGGCCCAACTCTGCTTAGCTTCTGAGATCAGACGAGATCAGGCGTGAACAGGGTGGGATGGCCGTAAGCTAAAGCTGCTGCAAAAAGCCCCTATTTTAAGGTGAGGCACACTAAGTGCCATTATACTAGATAAGTAATGAATGAAATACAAAAAATACTTCAAAATGAGCTACATTAAAGATAAGAGCATTAGTTAAGTAGTTAAAAACAGTCAAACTCTGTTTAAAGAACAGCTACTTTAAAGGCAATTGAATTAAATAAGCAGTAAGGGAAAGCAAAGAGCTGGTCAAACTTTGGCCACACTAAGGGCCAGTGTATTAGATAAGTAGTGAAAAACTCAAAAACTTACAGCACCTGGTATTCCTAGGCAGTCTCCCATCCAAGTACTAACTAGGCCCAACTCTGCTTAGCTTCTGAGATCAGACGAGATCAGGCGTGAACAGGGTGGTATGGCCGTAAGCAAAAAGCTGCTGCAAAAGCCCCTATTTTAAGGTGAGGCACACTAAGTGCCATTATACTAGATAAGTAATGAATGAAATACAAAAAAATACTTCAAAATGAGCTACATTAAAGATAAGAGCATTAGTTAAGTAGTTAAAAACAGTCAAACTCTGTTTAAAGAACAGCTACTTTAAAGGCAATTGAATTAAATAAGCAGTAAGGGAAAGCAAAGAGCTGGTCAAACTTTGGCCACACTAAGGGCCAGTGTATTAGATAAGTAGTGAAAAACTCAAAAACTTACAGCACCTGGTATTCCTAGGCAGTCTCCCATCCAAGTACTAACTAGGCCCAACTCTGCTTAGCTTCTGAGATCAGACGAGATCAGGCGTGAACAGGGTGGGATGGCCGTAAGCTAAAGCTGCTGCAAAAAGCCCCTTTTTAAGGTGAGGCACACTAAGTGCCATTATACTAGATAAGTAATGAATGAAATACAAAAAATACTTCAAAATGAGCTACATTAAAGATAAGAGCATTAGTTAAGTAGTTAAAACAGTCAAACTCTGTTTAAAGAACAGCTACTTTAAAGGCAATTGAATTAAATAAGCAGTAAGGGAAAGCAAAGAGCTGGTCAAACTTTGGCCACACTAAGGGCCAGTGTATTAGATAAGTAGTGAAAAACTCAAAAACTTACAGCACCTGGTATTCCTAGGCAGTCTCCCATCCAAGTACTAACTAGGCCCAACTCTGCTTAGCTTCTGAGATCAGACGAGATCAGGCGTGAACAGGGTGGTATGGCCTGTAAGCTAAAGCTGCTGCAAAAAGCCCCTATTTTAAGGTGAGGCACACTAAGTGCCATTATACTAGATAAGTAATGAATGAAATACAAAAAAATACTTCAAAATGAGCTACATTAAAGATAAGAGCATTAGTTAAGTAGTTAAAAACAGTCAAACTCTGTTTAAAGAACAGCTACTTTAAAGGCAATTGAATTAAATAAGCAGTAAGGGAAAGCAAAGAGCTGGTCAAACTTTGGCCACACTAAGGGCCAGTGTATTAGATAAGTAGTGAAAAACTCAAAACTTACAGCACCTGGTATTCCTAGGCAGTCTCCCATCCAAGTACTAACTAGGCCCAACTCTGCTTAGCTTCTGAGATCAGACGAGATCAGGCGTGAACAGGGTGGTATGGCCTTAAGCCAAGCTGCTGCAAAAAGCCCCTATTTTAAGGTGAGGCACACTAAGTGCCATTATACTAGATAAGTAATGAATGAAATACAAAAAAATACTTCAAAATGAGCTACATTAAAGATAAGAGCATTAGTTAAGTAGTTAAAAACAGTCAAACTCTGTTTAAAGAACAGCTACTTTAAAGGCAATTGAATTAAATAAGCAGTAAGGGAAAGCAAAGAGCTGGTCAAACTTTGGCCACACTAAGGGCCAGTGTATTAGATAAGTAGTGAAAAACTCAAAACTTACAGCACCTGGTATTCCTAGGCAGTCTCCCATCCAAGTACTAACTAGGCCCAACTCTGCTTAGCTTCTGAGATCAGACGAGATCAGGCGTGGAAGTCAAGTCAAGTCAAGTCAAGTGGTTTTTATTGTCATTTCAACTACCATATAGCTGTGCAGCACATAGTGAAATGAGACAACGTTTCTCCAGGACCTGGTGCTACATGGAGTCACACATACAATTAGTTAAGTACAAAAGAACTCACATATTGAGCTAAGACAGTGTCTTAACCACAAAAGTGCAAAGTGTGCGGACTAGTGCAAAGAGCAAGGGAGTAGAGTGCAAACCCAGTGTGCAAACTAGTGCAAACAGTGCAAAGACATAATTAGTGCAAGGCAAAGACATACTTAGTGCAAGAACACAAAAACAAACAGCAATAAATATGAGGTTCACAACAATAAATATGACGTCTGAGAATGTTTATGGGACAGGAAGGCCATTCAGGTGTGGTTATTGAGGAGTCTGATGGCCTGTGCAAAGAAACTATTCAGCAGTCTGGTTGTGAGGGCCCACTGCTCCGCCATTTTTCCAGATGGAAGGAGGGTGAATAATGTGTGTGAGGGGTGTGTGGTCCTGTACTATATTGTGGGCTTTATGGATGCAGCGTGAGCTAGTTAAGTGGTGTAGATGTCCATGATAGAGGGCAGAGAGACGCCAATGATCTTTCGGCTGTCCTCACTATCCTTTGGGGTCTTATTAGCCGACACGGTGCAATTTCAAAACCAGGCAGTGATGCAGCTGGACAGGACGCCCATCAATAGTCCCCTATAGAACATAGTCAGGATGGGTGGAGGAGATGAGCTTTCCTTAGCCTCCTCAAGAAGTAGAGGCGCTGCTGGGCTTTCTTGGTGATGGAGCTGGTGTTGAGTGACCAGGTGAAGTTATCCGCCAGATGGACACCAAGGAATTTGGTGCTCTTGACGGTCTCCACCTTGGACCCGTCGATGGACAGCGGAGAATGGTCACTCTTTGCTCGCTTGAAGTCAACAATCATCTCCTTTGTCTTGTCGACGTTCAGAGATAGATTGTTGGCTCTACACCAAGTTGTGAGCTGCTGCACCTCATCTCTGTATGCTGACTCGTCGTTCTTGCTGATGAGACCCACCACTGTCGTGTCATCAGCGAACTTGATGATGTGATTGGAGCTGTGCATCGCTGCACAGTCGTGAGTCAGCAAGGTGAACAGCAGTGGACTGAGCACACAGCCCTGAGGAGCTCCAGTGTTCAGTGTGGTGGTGCTGGAGATGCTGTTCCCGATCCGGACTGACTGAGGTCTGCCTGTCAGAAAGTCCAGGATCCAGTTGCAGAGAGAGGTGTTCAAAACCAGCAGGCTTAGTTTCTCTATCAGTTGCTGAGGGATGATGGTGTTGAATGCTGAGCTGAAGTCAATGAACAGCATTCGGACGTAGTTTCCTTGAGTCCAGATGTGAGGGCGAGATGGAGGGTTGTGGTGATAGCATCAGTCCGTAGAGCGGTTTGGACGGTACGCAAACTGTAATGGGTCAAGTGAAGGTGGTAGTACTAACTTGATGTGCCTCACTGACAAGCCTCTCAAGCATTTCATCACAATAGGTGTGAGTGCGACGGACGATAGTCATTGAGGCACGTGAAAAGCACAGACTTCTTAGGCACCGGCACAATTGTTGTTGTTTTGAGGCACGTTGGAATAACAGAGCTGCTCAGAGAGATATTGAAGATATCAGTGAAGACATCCGCTAGCTGCTCTGTCAAACACTCCTTGAGTACTCTGCCTGGAATGTTGTCCGGTCCAGCAGACTTCCGTGGAAAGCACTCTATAAAGTGTTTTCTCACGCCAGCTGTGGTGAAGCAGAGTACTCGTTGGTTACAGGGGTGGACTTCCTCACCGCAGTTTTGTTCTGTGCCTCAAAACGTACGTAACTAGGTCATTCAGCGCATCTGGTAGAGGCGCCACCATCACAGACAGGTGGAGTTGTCTTGTAGTTGGTGACCGCTTGAATGCCCTGCCATATGCGCCGTGAGTCACTGCTGTTATGGAAGTGGCCGTGGATTCTTTTAGCATAAGCTTCAAAATGAGCTTCTCTGATAGCTCGGGACAGTTTAGCCTCGCTGTTTTTAGGGCAGCCCGGTCCTTTTGCTCTGAAGGCGAAGTCTCGCCATTCAGGAGAGCACGCGACGCTAGCGCTGGTCCACGGCTTCCACACTAGAACGCAGTGTATGATGGTCTTGAAAACGGTCAACATCATCAATGCACTTCTCGATGTAGCCAGTCACTGATGATGTGTACTAACTAAGTCAATGGAATCGCCGTGGTTGCAGCTTCCTAAATATTACCCAGTCAGTACACTCAAAACAGTCCTGAAGAGCAGAGATGGATCCTGCTGGCCAGATTTTAATCTGTTTCAGAACCGGTGCCATTAGAGCGCCTGATGAGTGGTCTGTAATGCTGGAATCAACATAACAGAGATGTGGTCTGAGTAGCCGAGGTGGGGCGTAGTTCCGCGCAAAAACACGCGCCGGGAATGTTTGTGTAAACAAGATCCAGCGTGTTCGGCAATTCTCGTAGCAAAGTCCACATGCTGATAGAATTTAGGGTCAGCACTGTTTTGAGATTTGCGTGTATTGAAATCTCCGCGATGATAAACTAAACAGTCCATCGTAGGTGAGCTGCTTTCCAAGCTCGCTAATAGCTTTGTACAGCTCGCTTCTGAGAGCCTCCTTCGCATTAGCGCTGGGTGGAATGTAAACTCCAATGGTGTAGACGGTGGTATTTCCCGGTAGATAAAAAGGTCTGCATTTGACAACAATGATAAGTAGCGATGAGCAATGAAATACAAAAAAATACTTCAAAATGAGCTACATTCCGTGTAAGATATAAGTTAACACGCCAAAACAGTCAAACTTTCTGTTTAAAGCGCATTCCTGTCGGCACGAAATTAAATAAGCAGTAAGGGAAAGCAAAGAGCTGGCAAACTTTGTCCACACTCTGTCCAGTGTAGCCAGATAAGTAGTGAAAGACAAAAACTTACAGCAATGGTATACTACGCAGTCTCCCATCCAAGTACTAATGTAGGCCCAACTTATGCTTAGCTTCTGAGATCAGACGAGATGGACAGGCGTGAACAGGGGAGGTATGGCCGCTAGGGTTAAGCTGCGGCAGCCCCCTATTTTAAGGTGAGGCCACTAAGTGCCATTATACTAGATAAGTAAATGAAATGAAATACAAAAAATACTTCAAAATGAGCTACATTAAAGATAAGAGCATTAGTTAAGTAGTTAAAAACAGTCAAACTCTGTTTGAAGAACAGCTACTTTAAAGGCAATTGAATTCCCGCAGTAAGCGGAAAGCAAAGAGCTGGATTAAACTTGCGTGGTTTCTAAGGGCCAGTATTAGATAAGTCGTGAAAACTCACAACTGTCGCAGCATCTGGTATGCCCTACGCAGTCTCCCATCCAAGTACTAACTAGGCCCAACTCTGCTTAGCTTCTGAGATCAGACGAGATCAGGCGTGAACAGGGTGGTATGGCCGTAAGCAAAGCTGCTGCAAAAAGCCCCTATTTTAAGGTGAGGCACACTAAGTGCCATTATACTAGATAAGTAATGAATGAAATACAAAAAATACTTCAAAATGAGCTACATTAAAGATAAGAGCATTAGTTAAGTAGTTAAAAACAGTCAAACTCTGTTTAAAGAACAGCTACTTTAAAGGCAATTGAATTAAATACAGTAAGGGAAAGCAAAGAGCTGGTCAAACTTTGGCCACACTAAGGGCCAGTGTATTAGATAAGTAGTGAAAAACTCAAAAACTTACAGCACCTGGTATTCCTAGGCAGTCTCCCATCCAAGTACTAACTAGGCCCAACTCTGCTTAGCTTCTGAGATCAGACGAGATCAGGCGTGAACAGGGTGGTATGGCCGTAAGCTTAAAGCTGCTGCAAAAAAAGCCCCTTATTTTAAGGTGAGGCACACTAAGTGCCATTATACTAGATAAGTAATGAATGAAATACAAAAAAATACTTCAAAATGAGCTACATTAAAGATAAGAGCATTAGTTAAGTAGTTAAAAACAGTCAAACTCTGTTTAAAGAACAGCTACTTTAAAGGCAATTGAATTAAATAAGCAGTAAGGGAAAGCAAAGAGCTGGTCAAACTTTGGCCACACTAAGGGCCAGTGTATTAGATAAGTAGTGAAAAACTCAAAACTTACAGCACCTGGTATTCCTAGGCAGTCTCCCATCCAAGTACTAACTAGGCCCAACTCTGCTTAGCTTCTGAGATCAGACGAGATCAGGCGTGAACAGGGTGGTATGGCCGTAAGCTAAAGCTGCTGCAAAAAGCCCCTATTTTAAGGTGAGGCACACTATGCCATTATACTAGATAAGTAATGAATGAAATACAAAAAAATACTTCAAAATGAGCTACATTAAAGATAAGAGCATTAGTTAAGTAGTTAAAAACAGTCAAACTCTGTTTAAAGAACAGCTACTTTAAAGGCAATTGAATTAAATACAGTAAGGGAAAGCAAAGAGCTGGTCAAACTTTTGGCCACACTAAGGGCCAGTGTATTAGATAAGTAGTGAAAACTC
>NW_025048572.1:0-50594 GCF_018831695.1 Puntigrus tetrazona
TATAGCTCATTTTGAAGTATTTTTTTGTATTTTTCATTACTTATTTAGTATAATGGCACTTACTGTGCCTCACCTTAAAATAGGGGGCTTTTGCAGCAGCTTTACAGCTTATGGACATACCACCCTGTTCACGCCTGATCTCGTCTGATCTCAGAAGCTAAGCAGAGTTGGGCCTAGTTAGTACTTGGATGGGAGACTGCCTAGGAATACCAGGTGCTGTAAGTTTTGAGTTTTTCACTACTTATCTAATACACTGTGCCCCTTAGTGTGGCCAAAGTTTGACCAGCTCTTTGCTTTCCCTTACTGCTATTTAATTCAATTGCCTTTAAAGTAGCTGTTCTTTAAACAGTTTGACTGGTTTTAACTACTTAACTAATGCTCTTATCTTTAATGTAGCTCATTTTGAAGTATATTTTTTTGTATTTCATTCATTACTTATCTAGTATAATGGCACTTAGTGTGCCTCACCTTAAAATAGGGGGCTTTTTGCAGTTTTTAGCTTACAGCCATACCACCCTGTTCACGCCTGATCTCGTCTGATCTCAGAAGCTAAGCAGAGTTGGGCCTAGTTAGTACTTGGATGGGAGACTGCCTAGGAATACCAGGTGCTGTAAGTTTTTGAGTTTTTCACTACTTATCTAATACACTGGCCCTTAGTGTGGCCAAAGTTTGACCAGCTCTTTGCTTTCCCTTACTGCTTATTTAATTCAATTGCCTTTAAAGTAGCTGTTCTTTAAACAGAGTTTGACTGTTTTTAACTACTTAACTAATGCTCTTATCTTTAATGTAGCTCATTTTGAAGTATTTTTTTGTATTTCATTCATTACTTATCTAGTATAATGGCACTTAGTGTGCCTCACCTTAAAATAAGGGGCTTTTTGCAGCAGCTTAAGCTTACGGCCATCCCACCCTGTTCACGCCTGATCTCGTCTGATCTCAGAAGCTAAGCAGAGTTGGGCCTAGTTAGTACTTGGATGGGAGACTGCCTAGGAATACCAGGTGCTGTAAGTTTTGAGTTTTTCACTGCTTATCTAATACACTGGCCCTTAGTGTGGCCAAAGTTTGACCAGCTCTTTGCTTTCCCTTACTGCTTATTTAATTCAATTGCCTTTAAAGTAGCTGTTCTTTAAACATAGTTTGACTGTTTTTAACTACTTAACTAATGCTCTTATCTTTAATGTAGCTCATTTTGAAGTATTTTTTTGTATTTCATTCATTACTTATCTAGTATAATGGCACTTAGTGTGCCTCACCTTAAAATAGGGGGCTTTTTGCAGCAGCTTTAAGCTTACGGCCATACCACCCTGTTCACGCCTGATCTCGTCTGATCTCAGAAGCTAAGCAGAGTTTGGGCCTAGTTAGTACTTGGATGGAGACTGCCTAGGAATACCAGGTGCTGTAAGTTTTTGAGTTTTTCACTACTTATCTAATACACTGGCCCTTAGTGTGGCCAAAGTTTGACCAGCTCTTTGCTTTCCCTTACTGCTTATTTAATTCAATTGCCTTTAAAGTAGCTGTTCTTTAAACAGAGTTTTGACTGTTTTTAACTACTTAACTAATGCTCTTATCTTTAATGTAGCTCATTTTGAAGTATTTTTGTATTTCATTCATTACTTATCTAGTATATGGGCTTAGTGTGCCTCACCTTAAAATAGGGGCTTTTTGCAGCAGCTTTCGCTTACGGCCATACCCACCCTGTTCACGCCTGATCTTCGTCTGATCTCAGAAGCTAAGCAGAGTTGGGCCTAGTTAGTACTTGGATGGGAGACTGCCTAGGAATACCAGGTGCTGTAAGTTTTGAGTTTTTCACTACTTATCTAATACACTGGCCCTTAGTGTGGCCAAAAGTTTGACCAGCTCTTTGCTTTCCCTTACTGCTTATTTAATTCAATTGCCTTTAAAGTAGCTGTTCTTTAAACAGAGTTTGACTGTTTTTAACTACTTAACTAATGCTCTTATCTTTAATGTAGCTCATTTTGAAGTATTTTTTTTTGTATTTCATTCATTACTTATCTAGTATAATGGCACTTAGTGTGCCTCACCTTAAAATAGGGGCTTTTTGCAGCAGCTTTAAGCTTACGGCCATACCACCCTGTTCACGCCTGATCTCGTCTGATCTCAGAAGCTAAGCAGAGTTGGGCCTAGTTAGTACTTGGATGGGAGACTGCCTAGGAATACCAGGTGCTGTAAGTTTTTGAGTTTTTCACTACTTATCTAATACACTGGCCCTTAGTGTGGCCAAAGTTTGACCAGCTCTTTGCTTTCCCTTACTGCTTATTTAAATTCAATTGCCTTTAAAGTAGCTGTTCTTTAAACAGAGTTTGACTGTTTTTAACTACTTAACTAATGCTCTTATCTTTAATGTAGCTCATTTTGAAGTATTTTTTTGTATTTCATTCATTACTTATCTAGTATAATGGCACTTAGTGTACCTCACCTTAAAATAGGGGCTTTTGCAGCAGCTTTAAGCTTACGGCCATCCCACCCTGTTCACGCCTGATCTCGTCTGATCTCAGAAGCTAAGCAGAGTTGGGCCTAGTTAGTACTTGGATGGAGACTGCCTAGGAATACCAGGTGCTGTAAGTTTTTGAGTTTTTCACTACTTATCTAATACACTGGCCCTTAGTGTGGCCAAAGTTTGACCAGCTCTTTGCTTTCCCTTACTGCTTATTTAATTCAATTGCCTTTAAAGTAGCTGTTCTTTAAACAGAGTTTGACTGTTTTTAACTACTTAACTAATGCTCTTATCTTTAATGTAGCTCATTTTGAAGTATTTTTGTATTTCATTCATTACTTATCTAGTATAATGGCACTTAGTGTGCCTCACCTTAAAATAGGGGCTTTTTGCAGCAGCTTTAGCTTCACGGCCATCCACCCTGTTCACGCCTGATCTCGTCTGATCTCAGAAGCTAAGCAGAGTTGGGCCTAGTTAGTACTTGGATGGGAGACTGCCTAGGAATACCAGGTGCTGTAAGTTTTTGAGTTTTTCACTACTTATCTAATACACTGGCCCTTAGTGTGGCCAAAGTTTGACCAGCTCTTTGCTTTCCCTTACTGCTTATTTAATTCAATTGCCTTTAAAGTAGCTGTTCTTTAAACAGAGTTTGACTGTTTTTAACTACTTAACTAATGCTCTTATCTTTAATGTAGCTCATTTTGAAGTATTTTTTTGTATTTCATTCATTACTTATCTAGTATAATGGCTTAGTGTGCCTCACCTTAAAATAGGGGCTTTTGCAGCAGCTTTCGCTTACGGCCATACCACCCTGTTCACGCCTGATCTCGTCTGATCTCAGAAGCTAAGCAGAGTTGGGCCTAGTTAGTACTTGGATGGGAGACTGCCTAGGAATACCAGGTGCTGTAAGTTTTTGAGTTTTTCACTACTTATCTAATACACTGGCCCTTAGTGTGGCCAAAGTTTGACCAGCTCTTTGCTTTCCCTTACTGCTTATTTAATTCAATTGCCTTTAAAGTAGCTGTTCTTTAAACAGAGTTTGACTGTTTTTAACTACTTAACTAATGCTCTTATCTTTAATGTAGCTCATTTTGAAGTATTTTTTGTATTTCATTCATTACTTATCTAGTATAATGGCACTTAGTGTGCCTCACCTTAAAATAGGGGCTTTTTGCAGCAGCTTTTAAGCTTACGGCCATCCCACCCTGTTCACGCCTGATCTCGTCTGATCTCAGAAGCTAAGCAGAGTTGGGCCTAGTTAGTACTTGGATGGGAGACTGCCTAGGAATACCAGGTGCTGTAAGTTTTTGAGTTTTTCACTACTTATCTAATACACTGGCCCTTAGTGTGGCCCAAAGTTTGACCAGCTCTTTGCTTTCCCTTACTGCTTATTTAATTCAATTGCCTTTAAAGTAGCTGTTCTTTAAACAGAGTTTGACTGTTTTTAACTACTTAACTAATGCTCTTATCTTTTTAATGTGTAGCTCATTTTGAAGTATTTTTTTGTATTTCATTCATTACTTATCTAGTATAATGGCACTTAGTGTGCCTCACCTTAAAATAGGGGCTTTTTGCAGCAGCTTTCGCTTACGGCCATACCACCCTGTTCACGCCTGATCTCGTCTGATCTCAGAAGCTAAGCAGAGTTGGGCCTAGTTAGTACTTGGATGGAGACTGCCTAGGAATACCAGGTGCTGTAAGTTTTGAGTTTTTCACTACTTATCTAATACACTGGCCCTTAGTGTGGCCAAAGTTTGACCAGCTCTTTGCTTTCCCTTACTGCTTATTTAATTCAATTGCCTTTAAAGTAGCTGTTCTTTAAACAGAGTTTGACTGTTTTTAACTACTTAACTAATGCTCTTATCTTTAATGTAGCTCATTTTGAAGTATTTTTTTGTATTTCATTCATTACTTATCTAGTATAATGGCACTTAGTGTGCCTCACCTTAAAATAGGGGCTTTTTGCAGCAGCTTTAGCTTACGGCCATACCACCCTGTTCACGCCTGATCTCGTCTGATCTCAGAAGCTAAGCAGAGTTGGGCCTAGTTAGTACTTGGATGGGAGACTGCCTAGGAATACCAGGTGCTGTAAGTTTTTGAGTTTTTCACTACTTATCTAATACACTGGCCCTTAGTGTGGCCAAAGTTTGACCAGCTCTTTGCTTTCCCTTACTGCTTATTTAATTCAATTGCCTTTAAAGTAGCTGTTCTTTAAACAGAGTTTGACTGTTTTTAACTACTTAACTAATGCTCTTATCTTTAATGTAGCTCATTTTGAAGTATTTTTTTGTATTTCATTCATTACTTATCTAGTATAATGGCACTTAGTGTGCCTCACCTTAAAATAGGGGGCTTTTTGCAGCAGCTTTCGCTTACGGCCATACCACCCTGTTCACGCCTGATCTCGTCTGATCTCAGAAGCTAAGCAGAGTTGGGCCTAGTTAGTACTTGGATGGGAGACTGCCTAGGAATACCAGGTGCTGTAAGTTTTTGAGTTTTTTCACTACTTATCTAATACACTGGCCCTTAGTGTGGCCAAAGTTTGACCAGCTCTTTGCTTTCCCTTACTGCTTATTTAATTCAATTGCCTTTAAAGTAGCTGTTCTTTAAACAGAGTTTGACTGTTTTTAACTACTTAACTAATGCTCTTATCTTTAATGTAGCTCATTTTGAAGTATTTTTTTGTATTTCATTCATTACTTATCTAGTATAATGGCACTTAGTGTGCCTCACCTTAAAATAGGGGCTTTTTGCAGCAGCTTTCGCTTACGGCCATACCACCCTGTTCACGCCTGATCTCGTCTGATCTCAGAAGCTAAGCAGAGTTGGGCCTAGTTAGTACTTGGATGGGAGACTGCCTAGGAATACCAGGTGCTGTAAGTTTTTGAGTTTTTCACTACTTATCTAATACACTGGCCCTTAGTGTGGCCAAAGTTTGACCAGCTCTTTGCTTTCCCTTACTGCTTATTTAATTCAATTGCCTTTAAAGTAGCTGTTCTTTAAACAGAGTTTGACTGTTTTTAACTACTTAACTAATGCTCTTATCTTTAATGTAGCTCATTTTGAAGTATTTTTTTGTATTTCATTCATTACTTATCTAGTATAATGGCACTTAGTGTGCCTCACCTTAAAATAGGGGCTTTTGCAGCAGCTTTCGCTTACGGCCATACCACCCTGTTCACGCCTGATCTCGTCTGATCTCAGAAGCTAAGCAGAGTTGGGCCTAGTTAGTACTTGGATGGGAGACTGCCTAGGAATACCAGGTGCTGTAAGTTTTTGAGTTTTTCACTACTTATCTAATACACTGGCCCTTAGTGTGGCCAAAGTTTGACCAGCTCTTTGCTTTCCCTTACTGCTTATTTAATTCAATTGCCTTTAAAGTAGCTGTTCTTTAAACAGAGTTTGACTGTTTTTAACTACTTAACTAATGCTCTTATCTTTAATGTAGCTCATTTTGAAGTATTTTTTTGTATTTCATTCATTACTTATCTAGTATAATGGCACTTAGTGTGCCTCACCTTAAAAATAGGGGCTTTTTGCAGCAGCTTTGCTTCACGGCCATACCACCCTGTTCACGCCTGATCTCGTCTGATCTCAGAAGCTAAGCAGAGTTGGGCCTAGTTAGTACTTGGATGGGAGACTGCCTAGGAATACCAGGTGCTGTAAGTTTTTGAGTTTTTCACTACTTATCTAATACACTGGCCCTTAGTGTGGCCAAAGTTTGACCAGCTCTTTGCTTTCCCTTACTGCTTATTTAATTCAATTGCCTTTAAAGTAGCTGTTCTTTAAACAGAGTTTGACTGTTTTTAACTACTTAACTAATGCTCTTATCTTTAATGTAGCTCATTTTGAAGTATTTTTTTGTATTTCATTCATTACTTATCTAGTATAATGGCATTAGTGTGCCTCACCTTAAAATAGGGGCTTTTTGCAGCAGCTTTAGCTTACGGCCATACCACCCTGTTCACGCCTGATCTCGTCTGATCTCAGAAGCTAAGCAGAGTTGGGCCTAGTTAGTACTTGGATGGGAGACTGCCTAGGAATACCAGGTGCTGTAAGTTTTTGAGTTTTTCACTACTTATCTAATACACTGGCCCTTAGTGTGGCCAAAGTTTGACCAGCTCTTTGCTTTCCCTTACTGCTTATTTAATTCAATTGCCTTTAAAGTAGCTGTTCTTTAAACAGAGTTTGACTGTTTTTAACTACTTAACTAATGCTCTTATCTTTAATGTAGCTCATTTTGAAGTATTTTTTGTATTTCATTCATTACTTATCTAGTATAATGGCACTTAGTGTGCCTCACCTTAAAATAGGGGCTTTTTGCAGCAGCTTTAGCTTACGGCCATACCACCCTGTTCACGCCTGATCTCGTCTGATCTCAGAAGCTAAGCAGAGTTGGGCCTAGTTAGTACTTGGATGGGAGACTGCCTAGGAATACCAGGTGCTGTAAGTTTTTGAGTTTTTTCACTACTTATCTAATACACTGGCCCTTAGTGTGGCCAAAGTTTGACCAGCTCTTTGCTTTCCCTTACTGCTTATTTAATTCAATTGCCTTTAAAGTAGCTGTTCTTTAAACAGAGTTTGACTGTTTTTAACTACTTAACTAATGCTCTTATCTTTAATGTAGCTCATTTTGAAGTATTTTTTTGTATTTCATTCATTACTTATCTAGTATAATGGCACTTAGTGTGCCTCACCTTAAAATAGGGGGCTTTTTGCAGCAGCTTTAGCTTACGGCCATACCACCCTGTTCACGCCTGATCTCGTCTGATCTCAGAAGCTAAGCAGAGTTGGGCCTAGTTAGTACTTGGATGGGAGACTGCCTAGGAATACCAGGTGCTGTAAGTTTTTGAGTTTTTCACTACTTATCTAATACACTGGCCCTTAGTGTGGCCAAAGTTTGACCAGCTCTTTGCTTTCCCTTACTGCTTATTTAATTCAATTGCCTTTAAAGTAGCTGTTCTTTAAACAGAGTTTGACTGTTTTTAACTACTTAACTAATGCTCTTATCTTTAATGTAGCTCATTTTGAAGTATTTTTGTATTTCATTCATTACTTATCTAGTATAATGGCACTTAGTGTGCCTCACCTTAAAATAGGGGCTTTTTGCAGCAGCTTTCGCTTACGGCCATACCACCCTGTTCACGCCTGATCTCGTCTGATCTCAGAAGCTAAGCAGAGTTGGGCCTAGTTAGTACTTGGATGGGAGACTGCCTAGGAATACCAGGTGCTGTAAGTTTTTGAGTTTTTCACTACTTATCTAATACACTGGCCCTTAGTGTGGCCAAAGTTTGACCAGCTCTTTGCTTTCCCTTACTGCTTATTTAATTCAAATTGCCTTTAAAGTAGCTGTTCTTTAAACAGAGTTTGACTGTTTTTAACTACTTAACTAATGCTCTTATCTTTAATGTAGCTCATTTTGAAGTATTTTTTGTATTTCATTCATTACTTATCTAGTATAATGGCACTTAGTGTGCCTCACCTTAAAATAGGGGCTTTTTGCAGCAGCTTTAGCTTACGGCCATACCACCCTGTTCACGCCTGATCGTCTGATCTCAGAAGCTAAGCAGAGTTGGGCCTAGTTAGTACTTGGATGGGAGACTGCCTAGGAATACCAGGTGCTGTAAGTTTTTGAGTTTTTTCACTACTTATCTAATACACTGGCCCTTAGTGTGGCCAAAGTTTGACCAGCTCTTTGCTTTCCCTTACTGCTTATTTAATTCAATTGCCTTTAAAGTAGCTGTTCTTTAAACAGAGTTTGACTGTTTTTAACTACTTAACTAATGCTCTTATCTTTAATGTAGCTCATTTTGAAGTATTTTTTGTATTTCATTCATTACTTATCTAGTATAATGGCACTTAGTGTGCCTCACCTTAAAATAGGGGGCTTTTTGCAGCAGCTTTAGCTTACGGCCATCCCACCCTGTTCACGCCTGATCTCGTCTGATCTCAGAAGCTAAGCAGAGTTGGGCCTAGTTAGTACTTGGATGGGAGACTGCCTAGGAATACCAGGTGCTGTAAGTTTTTGAGTTTTTTCACTACTTATCTAATACACTGGCCCTTAGTGTGGCCAAAGTTTGACCAGCTCTTTGCTTTCCCTTACTGCTTATTTAATTCAATTGCCTTTAAAGTAGCTGTTCTTTAAACAGAGTTTGACTGTTTTTAACTACTTAACTAATGCTCTTATCTTTAATGTAGCTCATTTTGAAGTATTTTTTGTATTTCATTCATTACTTATCTAGTATAATGGCACTTAGTGTGCCTCACCTTAAAATAGGGGCTTTTGCAGCAGCTTTCGCTTCACGGCCATACCACCTGTTCACGCCTGATCTCGTCTGATCTCAGAAGCTAAGCAGAGTTGGGCCTAGTTAGTACTTGGATGGGAGACTGCCTAGGAATACCAGGTGCTGTAAGTTTTTGAGTTTTTTCACTACTTATCTAATACACTGGCCCTTAGTGTGGCCAAAGTTTGACCAGCTCTTTGCTTTCCCTTACTGCTTATTTAATTCAATTGCCTTTAAAGTAGCTGTTCTTTAAACAGAGTTTGACTGTTTTTAACTACTTAACTAATGCTCTTATCTTTAATGTAGCTCATTTTGAAGTATTTTTTGTATTTCATTCATTACTTATCTAGTATAATGGCACTTAGTGTGCCTCACCTTAAAATAGGGGCTTTTTGCAGCAGCTTTAGCACGGCCATACCACCCTGTTCACGCCTGATCTCGTCTGATCTCAGAAGCTAAGCAGAGTTGGGCCTAGTTAGTACTTGGATGGGAGACTGCCTAGGAATACCAGGTGCTGTAAGTTTTGAGTTTTTCACTACTTATCTAATACACTGGCCCTTAGTGTGGCCAAAGTTTGACCAGCTCTTTGCTTTCCCTTACTGCTTATTTAATTCAATTGCCTTTAAAGTAGCTGTTCTTTAAACAGAGTTTGACTGTTTTTAACTACTTAACTAATGCTCTTATCTTTAATGTAGCTCATTTTGAAGTATTTTTTTGTATTTCATTCATTACTTATCTAGTATAATGGCACTTAGTGTGCCTCACCTTAAAATAGGGGCTTTTTGCAGCAGCTTTTAGCTTACGGCCATACCACCCTGTTCACGCCTGATCTCGTCGTCTGATCTCAGAAGCTAAGCAGAGTTGGGCCTAGTTAGTACTTGGATGGGAGACTGCCTAGGAATACCAGGTGCTGTAAGTTTTGAGTTTTTCACTACTTATCTAATACACTGGCCCTTAGTGTGGCCAAAGTTTGACCAGCTCTTTGCTTTCCCTTACTGCTTATTTAATTCAATTGCCTTTAAAGTAGCTGTTCTTTAAACAGAGTTTGACTGTTTTTAACTACTTAACTAATGCTCTTATCTTTAATGTAGCTCATTTTGAAGTATTTTTGTATTTCATTCATTACTTATCTAGTATAATGGCACTTAGTGTGCCTCACCTTAAAATAGGGGCTTTTTGCAGCAGCTTTAGCTTACGGCCATACCACCCTGTTCACGCCTGATCTCGTCTGATCTCAGAAGCTAAGCAGAGTTGGGCCTAGTTAGTACTTGGATGGGAGACTGCCTAGGAATACCAGGTGCTGTAAGTTTTTGAGTTTTCACTACTTATCTAATACACTGGCCCTTAGTGTGGCCAAAGTTTGACCAGCTCTTTGCTTTCCCTTACTGCTTATTTAATTCAATTGCCTTTAAAGTAGCTGTTCTTTAAACAGAGTTTGACTGTTTTTAACTACTTAACTAATGCTCTTATCTTTAATGTAGCTCATTTTGAAGTATTTTTTTATTTCATTCATTACTTATCTAGTATAATGGCACTTAGTGCCTCACCTTAAAATAGGGGCTTTTTGCAGCAGCTTTAAGCTTACGGCCATACCACCCTGTTCACGCCTGATCTCGTCTGATCTCAGAAGCTAAGCAGAGTTGGGCCTAGTTAGTACTTGGATGGGAGACTGCCTAGGAATACCAGGTGCTGTAAGTTTTGAGTTTTTCACTACTTATCTAATACACTGGCCCTTAGTGTGGCCAAAGTTTGACCAGCTCTTTGCTTTCCCTTACTGCTTATTTAATTCAATTGCCTTTAAAGTAGCTGTTCTTTAAACAGAGTTTGACTGTTTTTAACTACTTAACTAATGCTCTTATCTTTAATGTAGCTCATTTTGAAGTAGTTTTTTTGTATTTCATTCATTACTTATCTAGTATAATGGCACTTAGTGTGCCTCACCTTAAAATAGGGCTTTTTGCAGCAGCTTTTAGCTTACGGCCATACCACCCTGTTCACGCCTGATCTCGTCTGATCTCAGAAGCTAAGCAGAGTTGGGCCTAGTTAGTACTTGGATGGGAGACTGCCTAGGAATACCAGGTGCTGTAAGTTTTTGAGTTTTTCACTACTTATCTAATACACTGGCCCTTAGTGTGGCCAAAGTTTGACCAGCTCTTTGCTTTCCCTTACTGCTTATTTAATTCAATTGCCTTTAAAGTAGCTGTTCTTTAAACAGAGTTTGACTGTTTTTAACTACTTAACTAATGCTCTTATCTTTAATGTAGCTCATTTTGAAGTATTTTTTTGTATTTCATTCATTACTTATCTAGTATAATGGCACTTAGTGTGCCTCACCTTAAAATAGGGGCTTTTTGCAGCAGCTTTAGCTTACGGCCATACCACCCTGTTCACGCCTGATCTCGTCTGATCTCAGAAGCTAAGCAGAGTTGGGCCTAGTTAGTACTTGGATGGGAGACTGCCTAGGAATACCAGGTGCTGTAAGTTTTTGAGTTTTTCACTACTTATCTAATACACTGGCCCTTAGTGTGGCCAAAGTTTGACCAGCTCTTTGCTTTCCCTTACTGCTTATTTAATTCAATTGCCTTTAAAGTAGCTGTTCTTTAAACAGAGTTTGACTGTTTTTAACTACTTAACTAATGCTCTTATCTTTAATGTAGCTCATTTTGAAGTATTTTTTTGTATTTCATTCATTACTTATCTAGTATAATGGCACTTAGTGTGCCTCACCTTAAAATAGGGGCTTTTGCAGCAGCTTTAGCTTACGGCCATACCACCCTGTTCACGCCTGATCTCGTCTGATCTCAGAAGCTAAGCAGAGTTGGGCCTAGTTAGTACTTGGATGGGAGACTGCCTAGGAATACCAGGTGCTGTAAGTTTTGAGTTTTTCACTACTTATCTAATACACTGGCCCTTAGTGTGGCCAAAGTTTGACCAGCTCTTTGCTTTCCCTTACTGCTTATTTAATTCAATTGCCTTTAAAGTAGCTGTTCTTTAAACAGAGTTTGACTGTTTTTAACTACTTAACTAATGCTCTTATCTTTAATGTAGCTCATTTTGAAGTATTTTTTTGTATTTCATTCATTACTTATCTCTAGTATAATGGCACTTAGTGTGCCTCACCTTAAAATAGGGGGCTTTTGCAGCAGCTTTAGCTTACGGCCATACCACCTGTTCACGCCTGATCTCGTCTGATCTCAGAAGCTAAGCAGAGTTGGGCCTAGTTAGTACTTGGATGGGAGACTGCCTAGGAATACCAGGTGCTGTAAGTTTTGAGTTTTTCACTACTTATCTAATACACTGGCCCTTAGTGTGGCCAAAGTTTGACCAGCTCTTTGCTTTCCTTACTGCTTATTTAATTCAATTGCCTTTAAAGTAGCTGTTCTTTAAACAGAGTTTGACTGTTTTTAACTACTTAACTAATGCTCTTATCTTTAATGTAGCTCATTTTTGAAGTATTTTTGTATTTCATTCATTACTTATCTAGTATAATGGCACTTAGTGTGCCTCTCACCTTAAAATAGAGGGCTTTTTGCAGCAGCTTTAGCTTACGGCCATACCACCCTGTTCACGCCTGATCTCGTCTGATCTCAGAAGCTAAGCAGAGTTGGGCCTAGTTAGTACTTGGATGGGAGACTGCCTAGGAATACCAGGTGCTGTAAGTTTTTGAGTTTTTCACTACTTATCTAATACACTGGCCCTTAGTGTGGCCAAAGTTTGACCAGCTCTTTGCTTTCCCTTACTGCTTATTTAATTCAATTGCCTTTAAAGTAGCTGTTCTTTAAACAGAGTTTTTGACTTTTTAACTACTTAACTAATGCTCTTATCTTTAATGTAGCTCATTTTGAAGTATTTTTTTGTATTTCATTCATTACTTATCTAGTATAATGGCACTTAGTGTGCCTCACCTTAAAATAGGGGGCTTTTGCAGCAGCTTTAAGCTTACGGCCATACCACCCTGTTCACGCCTGATCTCGTCTGATCTCAGAAGCTAAGCAGAGTTGGGCCTAGTTAGTACTTGGATGGGAGACTGCCTAGGAATACCAGGTGCTGTAAGTTTTTGAGTTTTTTCACTACTTATCTAATACACTGGCCCTTAGTGTGGCCAAAGTTTGACCAGCTCTTTGCTTTCCCTTACTGCTTATTTAATTCAATTGCCTTTAAAGTAGCTGTTCTTTAAACAGAGTTTGACTGTTTTTAACTACTTAACTAATGCTCTTATCTTTATGTGTAGCTCATTTTGAAGTATTTTTTTGTATTTCATTCATTACTTATCTAGTATAATGGCACTTAGTGTGCCTCACCTTAAAAAAGGGGGCTTTTTGCAGCAGCTTTCGCTTACGGCCATACCACCCTGTTCACGCCTGATCTCGTCTGATCTCAGAAGCTAAGCAGAGTTGGGCCTAGTTAGTACTTGGATGGGAGACTGCCTAGGAATACCAGGTGCTGTAAGTTTTGAGTTTTTCACTACTTATCTAATACACTGGCCCTTAGTGTGGCCAAAGTTTGACCAGCTCTTTGCTTTCCCTTACTGCTTATTTAATTCAATTGCCTTTAAAGTAGCTGTTCTTTAAACAGAGTTTGACTGTTTTTAACTACTTAACTAATGCTCTTATCTTTAATGTAGCTCATTTTGAAGTATTTTTTTGTATTTCATTCATTACTTATCTAGTATAATGGCACTTAGTGTGCCTCACCTTAAAATAGGGGGCTTTTGCAGCAGCTTTAGCTTACGGCCATACCACCCTGTTCACGCCTGATCTCGTCTGATCTCAGAAGCTAAGCAGAGTTGGGCCTAGTTAGTACTTGGATGGGAGACTGCCTAGGAATACCAGGTGCTGTAAGTTTTTGAGTTTTTCACTACTTATCTAATACACTGGCCCTTAGTGTGGCCAAAGTTTGACCAGCTCTTTGCTTTCCCTTACTGCTTATTTAATTCAATTGCCTTTAAAGTAGCTGTTCTTTAAACAGAGTTTGACTGTTTTTAACTACTTAACTAATGCTCTTATCTTTAATGTAGCTCATTTTGAAGTATTTTTTTGTATTTCATTCATTACTTATCTAGTATAATGGCACTTAGTGTGCCTCACCTTAAAATAGGGGCTTTTTGCAGCAGCTTTAGCTTACGGCCATACCACCCTGTTCACGCCTGATCTCGTCTGATCTCAGAAGCTAAGCAGAGTTGGGCCTAGTTAGTACTTGGATGGGAGACTGCCTAGGAATACCAGGTGCTGTAAGTTTTTGAGTTTTTCACTACTTATCTAATACACTGGCCCTTAGTGTGGCCAAAAGTTGACCAGCTCTTTGCTTTTCCCTTACTGCTTATTTAATTCAATTGCCTTTAAAGTAGCTGTTCTTTAAACAGAGTTTGACTGTTTTTAACTACTTAACTAATGCTCTTATCTTTAATGTAGCTCATTTTGAAGTTTTTTTGTATTTCATTCATTACTTATCTAGTATAATGGCACTTAGTGTGCCTCACCTTAAAATAGGGGCTTTTTGCAGCAGCTTTAAGCTTACGGCCATACCACCCTGTTCACGCCTGATCTCGTCTGATCTCAGAAGCTAAGCAGAGTTGGGCCTAGTTAGTACTTGGATGGGAGACTGCCTAGGAATACCAGGTGCTGTAAGTTTTTGAGTTTTTTCACTACTTATCTAATACACTGGCCCTTAGTGTGGCCAAAGTTTGACCAGCTCTTTGCTTTCCCTTACTGCTTATTTAATTCAATTGCCTTTAAAGTAGCTGTTCTTTAAAACAGAGTTTGACTGTTTTTAACTACTTAACTAATGCTCTTATCTTTAATGTAGCTCATTTTGAAGTTTTTTTTTTTTGTATTTCATTCATTACTTATCTAGTATAATGGCACTTAGTGTGCCTCACCTTAAAATAGGGGGCTTTTTGCAGCAGCTTTAGCTTTACGGCCATACCACCCTGTTCACGCCTGATCTCGTCTGATCTCAGAAGCTAAGCAGAGTTGGGCCTAGTTAGTACTTGGATGGGAGACTGCCTAGGAATACCAGGTGCTGTAAGTTTTTGAGTTTTTCACTACTTATCTAATACACTGGCCCTTAGTGTGGCCAAAGTTTGACCAGCTCTTTGCTTTCCCTTACTGCTTATTTAATTCAATTGCCTTTAAAGTAGTAGCTGTTCTTTAAACAGAGTTTGACTGTTTTTAACTACTTAACTAATGCTCTTATCTTTAATGTAGCTCATTTTGAAGTATTTTTTTGTATTTCATTCATTACTTATCTAGTATAATGGCACTTAGTGTGCCTCACCTTAAAATAGGGGGCTTTTTGCAGCAGCTTTTAGCTTACGCCATACCACCCTGTTCACGCCTGATCTCGTCTGATCTCAGAAGCTAAGCAGAGTTGGGCCTAGTTAGTACTTGGATGGGAGACTGCCTAGGAATACCAGGTGCTGTAAGTTTTTGAGTTTTTCACTACTTATCTAATACACTGGCCCTTAGTGTGGCCAAAGTTTGACCAGCTCTTTGCTTTCCCTTACTGCTTATTTAATTCAATTGCCTTTAAAGTAGCTGTTCTTTAAACAGAGTTTGACTGTTTTTAACTACTTAACTAATGCTCTTATCTTTAATGTAGCTCATTTTGAAGTATTTTTTTGTATTTCATTCATTACTTATCTAGTATAATGGCACTTAGTGTGCCTCACCTTAAAATAGGGGCTTTTTGCAGCAGCTTTAGCTTACGGCCATACCACCCTGTTCACGCCTGATCTCGTCTGATCTCAGAAGCTAAGCAGAGTTGGGCCTAGTTAGTACTTGGATGGGAGACTGCCTAGGAATACCAGGTGCTGTAAGTTTTGAGTTTTTCACTACTTATCTAATACACTGGCCCTTAGTGTGGCCAAAGTTTGACCAGCTCTTTGCTTTCCCTTACTGCTTATTTAATTCAATTGCCTTTAAAGTAGCTGTTCTTTAAACAGAGTTTGACTGTTTTTAACTACTTAACTAATGCTCTTATCTTTAATGTAGCTCATTTTGAAGTATTTTTTGTATTTCATTCATTACTTATCTAGTATAATGGCACTTAGTGTGCCTCACCTTAAAATAGGGGCTTTTTGCAGCAGCTTTAGCTTACGGCCATACCACCCTGTTCACGCCTGATCTCGTCTGATCTCAGAAGCTAAGCAGAGTTGGGCCTAGTTAGTACTTGGATGGGAGACTGCCTAGGAATACCAGGTGCTGTAAGTTTTTGAGTTTTTCACTACTTATCTAATACACTGGCCCTTAGTGTGGCCAAAGTTTGACCAGCTCTTTGCTTTCCCTTACTGCTTATTTAATTCAATTGCCTTTAAAGTAGCTGTTCTTTAAACAGAGTTTGACTGTTTTTAACTACTTAACTAATGCTCTTATCTTTAATGTAGCTCATTTTGAAGTATTTTTTGTATTTCATTCATTACTTATCTAGTATAATGGCACTTAGTGTGCCTCCTCACCTTAAAATAGGGGGCTTTTTGCAGCAGCTTTAGCTTACGGCCATACCACCCTGTTCACGCCTGATCTCGTCTGATCTCAGAAGCTAAGCAGAGTTGGGCCTAGTTAGTACTTGGATGGGAGACTGCCTAGGAATACCAGGTGCTGTAAGTTTTTGAGTTTTTCACTACTTATCTAATACACTGGCCCTTAGTGTGGCCAAAGTTTGACCAGCTCTTTGCTTTCCCTTACTGCTTATTTAATTCAATTGCCTTTAAAGTAGCTGTTCTTTAAACAGAGTTTGACTGTTTTTAACTACTTAACTAATGCTCTTATCTTTAATGTAGCTCATTTTGATATTTTTGTATTTCATTCATTACTTATCTAGTATAATGGCATAGTGTTACCTCAGCAAAAATGAGGGCTTTTTGCAGCTTTCCTTAAGGCCATACCACCCTGTATTTCACACGCCTGATCTTCGTCTGATCTCTCAGAAGCTAAGCAGAAGCTGGGCCTAGATTAGTACTTGGATGAGAGGCTGCCCTAGAATACTATCAGGTGCTGTAAGTTTTTGAGTTTTTCACTGCTTATCTAATACACTGGCCCTTAGTGTAGTCAAAGTTTGACCAGCTCTTTGCTTTCCCTTACTGCTTATTTGAATTCCAATTTGCCTTCAAAGTAGCTGTTCTTTAAACGGGGATTTGACTGTTTTTAACTACTTAACTAATGCTCTTATCTTTAAATGTGGCTCATTTTTGAAGTATTTTTTTTTTTGTATTTCATTCATTACTTATCTAGTATAGTAGCATAGTGTGCCTCACCTTAAAATAAGGCTTTTTGCAGCAGCTTTGGCGCTACTGACCATACCACCCCTGTTCTCGCCTGATCTGCGTCAGATCTCAGATGCTAAACGGAGAGTTGAGCCTAGTTAGTACTTGGATGAGGAGGCTGCCACAGAGACCTACCAGGTGCTGTAAGTTTTTGGGGTTTTCACACACTTATATAATACACTGGCCTTAGTGTGGTCAGGATTTGACCAGCTCTTTGCTTTCCCATACAACATATTAAATTCAATTGCCTTTAAAGTAGTACATTCTTTAAACAGGGGGATTTGACTGTTTTTAACTGCTTAACTAATGCTCTCTTATCTTTAATGTAGCTCATATTGGAAGTATTTTTTTGTATTTCATTCATTACTTATCTAGTATAATGGCGCCCAGTGTACCTCACCTTGTAAAATAAGGGAGCTTTTTGCCTTGGCTTTAGCTTCACGACCATACCACACCCTGTTCACTACTGAGTCGTCTGATCTCAGAAGCTGACATAGAGTTGGGCCTGGATTAGTACTTGGATGGGGGGCTTTGCCTAGGAATACCAGGTGCTGTAGGTTTTTGAGTTTTTCACTGCTTATCTAATACACTGGCCCATGAGTGTGCCCAAGGTTGACCAGCTCTTTGCTTTCCCTTACTGCTTATTGAATTCAATTTGCCTTTAGAGTAGCTGTTCTTTCAAGCAGAGTTTGACTGTTTTTAACTACTTAACTAATGCTCTTATATCTTTAATGTAGCTCATTTTGGAAGTATTTTTTTTTTTGTATTTCATTCATTGCTTATCTAGTATAAACTGGCACTTGAGTGTATGCCTCACCTTAAAATAGGGGGGCTTTGCAGCGGCTTTTGATTCACAGCCACCACCACCCTGTTGTACCACAGATCATAAATCTGATCTCAGAAGCTACGTAGAAGTTGAGCCCCTAAGATTAGTACTTGGATGGGGAGACTGCCTAGGAATGCCAGGTGCTGTAAGTTTTTGAGTTTTTCACTACTTATCTAATACACTGGCCCTTAGTGTGGCCAAAGTTTGACCAGCTCTTTTTGCTTTCCCTTACTGCTTATTTAATTCTAATTTGCCTTTAAAGTAGCTGTTCTTTAAACAGAGTTTGACTGTTTTTAACTACTTAACTAATGCTCTTATCTTTAATGTAGCTCATTTTGAAGTATTTTTTTGTATTTCATTCATTTGCTTATCCTGAGTATAATGGCATGGTGTGCCTCACCTTAAAATAAGGGGGCTTTTTGCAGCAGTTTTAGAAACTGCCCGGCCATCCCACCTGTTCACATACAGTCTAGGTCTGATCTCAGAAGCTAAAGCAGAGTTGGGCCTAGTTAGTACTTGGATGGGAGACTGCCTAGGAATACCAGGTGCTGTAAGTTTTGAGATTTTCACTACTTATCTAATACACTGGCCCATTAGTGTGGCCAAAGTTTGACCAGCTCTTTGCTTTCCCTTACTGTATTGAATTCAATTGCCTTTAAAGTAGCTGTTCTTTAAACAGAGTTTGACTGTTTTTAACTACTTAACTAATGCTCTTATCTTTAATGTAGCTCATTTTTGTAGTATTTTTGTGTATTTCATTCATTACTTATCTAGTATAATGGCACTTAGTGTACCTCACCTTAAAATAGGGGGCTTTTTGCAGCAGCTTTAAAGCTTACGGCCATACCACCCTGTTCCATGCCTGATCTCGTCTGATCTCAGAAGCTAAGCAGAGTTGGGCCTAGTTAGTACTTGGATGGGAGACTGCCTAGGAATACCAGGTGCTGTAAGTTTTTGAGTTTTCACTACTTATCTAATACACTGCAGCCCTTAGTGTGGCCAAAGTTTGACCAACTCTTTGCTTTCCCTTACTGTATTTAATTCAATTTGCCTTTAAAGTAGCTGTTCTTTAAACAGAGTTTGACTGTTTTTAACTACTTAACTAATGCTCTTATCTTTAATGTAGCTCATTTTGAAGTATTTTTTTTTTTTTGTATTTCATTCATTACTTATCTGAGTATAATGGCACTTAGTGTGCCTCACCTTAAAATAGGGGGCTTTTTTGCAGCAGCTTTAGCTACTGGCCATACCATCCCTGTTCCGCCTGATCTCGTCTGATCTCAGAAGCTTCAGAGTTGGGCCCCTAGTTAGATACTTGGATGGGGAGACTGCCTGGAATGCCAGGTGCTGTAAGTTTTGAGTTTTTCACACTGCACTTATCTAATACACTGGCCCTTAGTGTTGTCAAAGTTTGACCAGCTCTTTGCTTTCCCTTACTGCTTATTTAATTCAATTGCCTTTAAAAGTAGCTGTTCTTTAAACAGAGTTTGACTGTTTTAACTACTTAACTAATGCTCTTATCTTTATGTGAAAGCTCATTTTGAAGTATTTTTTTTTTTGTATTTCATTCATTACTTATCTGAAGTATAATGGCACTTAGTGTGCCTCACCAGCAACCAAATAGAGGGCTTTTGCAGCAACTTTAGAAGCTACTGGCCATACCACCCTGTTCATACGATCTCGTCTGATCTCAGAAGCTAAGCAGAGTTGGGCCTAGTTAGTACTTGGATGAGGAGACTGCCTAGGAATACCAGGTGCTGTAAGTTTTTGAGTTTTCACTACTTATCTAATACACTGGCCCTTGAGTGTGGTCAAAGATTTGAAAAGCTCTTTGCTTTCCGCATACTGCTTATTTAATTCAATTGCCTTTAAAGTAGCTGTTCTTTAAACAGAGAGTTTGACTGTTTTTAATTACTTAACTAAAATGCTCATATCTTTAATGTAGCTCATTTTTGAGTATTTTTTTGTATTTCATTCATTACTTATCTGAGTATAATGGCACTTAGTGTGCCTCACCTTAAAATAGGGGCTTTTGCAGCAAGCTTTAGCTTACAGCCATACCACCCTGTTCACGCCTGAGTCTTCATCTGATCTCTAGAGAAGCTAAGCAGAGTTGGGCCTAGTTAGTACTTGGATAGGAGACTGCTAGGAATACCCAGGTGCTGTAAAGTTTTGAGTTTTTCACTACTTATCTAATACACTGTGGCCTGAGTGTGGCCCAAAGTTTGACCAGCTCTTTGCTTTACCACTACTGTAGCTAATTCAATTGCCTTTAAAGTAGCTGTACTTTAAACAGAGTTTGACTGTTTTTAACTACTTAACTAGTGCTCTTATCTTTAATGTAGCTCATTTTGAAGTATTTTTTTTTTGTATTTCATTCATTACTTATCTAGTATAATGGCACTTAGTGTGCCTCACCTTAAAATAGGGGGCTTTTTGCAGCAGCTTTAGCTTACAGCCATACCACCCTGTTCACCTGATCTCGTCTGATCTCAGAAGCTAAGCAGAGTTAAGGCCTAGTTAGTACTTGGATGAGAGACTGCCTAGGAATACCAGGTGCTGTAAAGTTTTTGAGTTTTCACTACTTATCTAATACACTGGCCCTTAGTGTGGCCAAAGTTTGACCAGCTCTTTGCTTTCCCTTACTGCTTATTTAATTCAATTGCCTTTAAAGTAGCTGTTCTTTAAACAGAGTTTGACTGTTTTTAACTACTTAACTAATGCTCTTATCTTTAATGTAGCTCATTTTGAAGTATTTTTTTTTTTGTTTCATTCATTACTTATCTAGTATAATGGCACTTAGTGTGCCTCACCTTAAAATAGGGGCTTTTGCAGCAGCTTTGGCTTACGGCCATACCACCCTGTTCATGCCTGATCTCGTCTGATCTCAGAAGCTAAGCAGAGTTGAGGCCTAGTTAGTACTTGGATGGAGACTGCCTAGGAATACCAGGTGCTGTAAGTTTTTGAGTTTTTTCACTACTTATCTAATACACTGGCCCTTAGTGTGGCCAAAGTTTGACCAGCTCTTTGCTTTCCCTTACTGCTTATTTAGAATTCAATTGCCTTTAAAGTAGCTGTTCTTTAAACAGAGTTTGACTGTTTTTAACTACTTAACTAATGCTCTTATCTTTAATGTAGCTCATTTTGAAGTATATTTTTTTGTATTTCATTCATTGCTTATCTAGTATAATGGCACTTAGTGTGCCTCACCTTAAAATAGGGGGCTTTTTGCAGCAGCTTTACGCTTCACGGCCATACCACCCTGTTCACGCCTGATCTCGTCTGATCTCAGAAGCTAAGCAGAGTTGGGCCTAGTTAGTACTTGGATGGGAGACTGCCTAGGAATACCAGGTGCTGTAAGTTTTTGAGTTTTCACTACTTATCTAATACACTGGCCCTTAGTGTGGCCAAAGTTTGACCAGCTCTTTGCTTTCCCTTACTGCTTATTTAATTCAATTGCCTTTAAAGTAGCTGTTCTTTAAACAAGAGTTTGACTATTTTTAACTACTTAACTAATGCTCTTATCTTTAATGTAGCTCATTTTGAAGTATTTTTTTGTATTTCATTCATTACTTATCTAGTATAATGGCACTTAGTGTGCCTCACCTTAAAATAGGGGGCTTTTTGCAGCAGCTTTGCTTACGGCCATCCCACTCTGTTCACGCCTGTTCTGCGCCTGATCTCAGAAGCTAAGCAGAGTTGGGCCTAGTTAATACTTGGATGGGAGACTGCCTAGGAATACCAGGTGCTGTAAGTTTTTGAGTTTTTCACTACTTATCTAATACACTGGCCCTTTAGTGTGGCCAAAGAAGTTTGACCAGCTCTTTGCTTTCCTTACTGCTTATTTAATTCAATTGCCTTTAAAGTAGCTGTTCTTTAAACAGGGAGTTTGACTGTTTTTAACTACTTAACTAATGCTCTTATCTTTAATGTAGCTCATTTTGAAAGTATTTTTTTGTATTTCATTCATTACTTATCTAGTATAATGGCACTGAGTGTGCCTCACCTTAAAATAGGGGCTTTTTGCAGCAGCTTTAGCTTCACAGCCATACCACCCTGTTCACGCCTGATCTCGTCTGATCTCAGAAGCTAAGCAGAGTTGGGCCTAGTTAGTACTTGGATGGGAGACTGCCTAGGAATACCAGGTGCTGTAAGTTTTGAGTTTTTCACTACTTATCTAATACACTGGCCCTTAGTGTGGTCCAAAAGTTTGACCAGCTCTTTGCTTTCCCTTACTGCTTATTTAATTCAATTGCCTTTAAAGTAGCTGTTCTTTAAACAGAGTTTGACTGTTTTTAACTACTTAACTAATGCTCTTATCTTTAATGTAGCTCATTTTGAAGTATTTTTTTGTATTTCATTCATTACTTATCTAGTATAATGGCACTTAGTGTGCCTCACCTTAAAATAGGGGGCTTTTGCAGCAGCTTTAAGCTACGGCCATCCCACCTGTTCACGCCTGATCTCGTCTGATCTCAGAAGCTAAGCAGAGTTGGGCCTAGTTAGTACTTGGATGGGAGACTGCCTAGGAATACCAGGTGCTGTAAGTTTTGAGTTTTTCACTACTTATCTAATACACTGGCCCTTAGTGTGGTCAAAGTTTGACCAGCTCTTTGCTTTCCCTTACTGCTTATTTAATTCAATTGCCTTTAAAGTAGCTGTTCTTTAAACAGAGTTTGACTGTTTTTAACTACTTAACTAATGCTCTTATCTTTAATGTAGCTCATTTTGAAGTATTTTTTTGTATTTCATTCATTACTTATCTAGTATAATGGCACTTAGTGTGCCTCACCTTAAAATAGGGGCTTTTGCAGCAGCTTTAAGCTTACGGCCATACCACCCTGTTCACGCCTGATCTCGTCTGATCTCAGAAGCTAAGCAGAGTTGGGCCTAGTTAGTACTTGGATGGGAGACTGCCTAGGAATACCAGGTGCTGTAAGTTTTGAGTTTTTCACTACTTATCTAATACACTGGCCCTTAGTGTGGTCAAAGTTTGACCAGCTCTTTGCTTTCCCTTACTGCTTATTTAATTCAATTGCCTTTAAAGTAGCTGTTCTTTAAACAGAGTTTGACTGTTTTTAACTACTTAACTAATGCTCTTATCTTTAATGTAGCTCATTTTGAAGTATTTTTTTGTATTTCATTCATTACTTATCTAGTATAATGGCACTTAGTGTGCCTCACCTTAAAATAGGGGCTTTTTGCAGCAGCTTTTGGCTTACGGCCATACCACCCTGTTCACGCCTGATCTCGTCTGATCTCAGAAGCTAAGCAGAGTTGGGCCTAGTTAGTACTTGGATGGGAGACTGCCTAGGAATACCAGGTGCTGTAAGTTTTGAGTTTTTCACTACTTATCTAATACACTGGCCCTTAGTGTGGTCAAAGTTTGACCAGCTCTTTGCTTTCCCTTACTGCTTATTTAATTCAATTGCCTTTAAAGTAGCTGTTCTTTAAACAGAGTTTGACTGTTTTTAACTACTTAACTAATGCTCTTATCTTTAATGTAGCTCATTTTGAAGTATTTTTTTTGTATTTCATTCATTACTTATCTAGTATAATGGCATAGTGTGCCTCACCTTAAAATAGGGGGCTTTTTGCAGCAGCTTTCGCTTACTGGCCATACCACCCTGTTCACGCCTGATCTCGTCTGATCTCAGAAGCTAAGCAGAGTTGGGCCTAGTTAGTACTTGGATGGGAGACTGCCTAGGAATACCAGGTGCTGTAAGTTTTTGAGTTTTTCACTACTTATCTAATACACTGGCCCTTAGTGTGGTCAAAGTTTGACCAGCTCTTTGCTTTCCCTTACTGCTTATTTAATTCAATTGCCTTTAAAGTAGCTGTTCTTTAAACAGAGTTTGACTGTTTTTAACTACTTAACTAATGCTCTTATCTTTAATGTAGCTCATTTTGAAGTATTTTTTTTGTATTTCATTCATTACTTATCTAGTATAATGGCATAGTGTGCCTCACCTTAAAATAGGGGCTTTTTGCAGCAGCTTTAGCTTACGGCCATACCACCCTGTTTCGCCTGATCTCGTCTGATCTCAGAAGCTAAGCAGAGTTGGGCCTAGTTAGTACTTGGATGGGAGACTGCCTAGGAATACCAGGTGCTGTAAGTTTTGAGTTTTTTCACTACTTATCTAATACACTGGCCCTTAGTGTGGTCAAAGTTTGACCAGCTCTTTGCTTTCCCTTACTGCTTATTTAATTCAATTGCCTTTAAAGTAGCTGTTCTTTAAACAGAGTTTGACTGTTTTTAACTACTTAACTAATGCTCTTATCTTTAATGTAGCTCATTTTGAAGTATTTTTTTGTATTTCATTCATTACTTATCTAGTATAATGGCACTTAGTGTGCCTCACCTTAAAATAGAGGCTTTTGCAGCAGCTTTCGCTTACTGACCATACCACCCTGTTCACGCCTGATCTCGTCTGATCTCAGAAGCTAAGCAGAGTTGGGCCTAGTTAGTACTTGGATGGGAGACTGCCTAGGAATACCAGGTGCTGTAAGTTTTTTGAGTTTTTCACTGCTTATCTAATACACTGGCCCTTAGTGTGGCCAAAGTTTGACCAGCTCTTTGCTTTCCCTTACTGCTGTATTTAATTCAATTGCCTTTAAAGTAGCTGTTCTTTAAACAGAGTTTGACTGTTTTTAACTACTTAACTAATGCTCTTATCTTTAATGTAGCTCATTTTGAAGTTTTTTTTTGTATTTCATTCATTACTTATCTAGTATAATGGCACTTAGTGTGCCTCACCTTAAAATAGAGGGGCTTTTTGCAGCAGCTTTTAAGCTTCTGGCCATACCACCCTGTTCACGCCTGATCTCGTCTGATCTCAGAAGCTAAGCAGAGTTGGGCCTAGTTAGTACTTGGATGGGAGACTGCCTAGGAATAACAGGTGCTGTAAGTTTTGAGTTTTTCACTACTTATCTAATACACTGGCCCCCTTAGTGTGGTCAAAGTTTGACCAGCTCTTTGCTTTCCCTTACTGCTTATTTAATTCAATTGCCTTTAAAGTAGCTGTTCTTTAAACAGAGTTTGACTGTTTTTAACTACTTAACTAATGCTCTTATCTTTAATGTAGCTCATTTTGAAGTATTTTTGTATTTCATTCATTACTTATCTAGTATAATGGCACTTAGTGTACCTCACCTTAAAATAGGGGGCTTTTGCAGCAGCTTTCGCTTACGGCCATACCACCCTGTTCACGCCTGATCTCGTCTGATCTCAGAAGCTAAGCAGAGTTGGGCCTAGTTAGTACTTGGATGGGAGACTGCCTAGGAATACCAGGTGCTGTAAGTTTTTGAGTTTTTCATACTTATCTAATACACTGGCCCTTAGTGTGGCCAAAGTTTGACCAGCTCTTTGCTTTCCCTTACTGCTTATTTAATTCAATTGCCTTTAAAGTAGCTGTTCTTTAAACAGAGTTTGACTGTTTTTAACTACTTAACTAATGCTCTTATCTTTAATGTAGCTCATTTTGAAGTATTTTTTTGTATTTCATTCATTACTTATCTAGTATAATGGCACTTAGTGTGCCTCACCTTAAAATAGGGGCTTTTTGCAGCAGCTTTAAGCTTACGGCCATACCACCCTGTTGGCGCTAGAGAGCACACAGAGTTTTTGGCTGCAGTAGGGAGAGGAAGGCTCTCCTCCATTTTGTTTGCTGTTATTATAATTATTTGTTTTTTTTTTTCTTTTGATAATTTCTTAAAGGCTGTTGTTTTTTGAGTTACATATTAGTTTTTGAAACCTCAGACAGATTTTCTGTCTGAGGTTTCAACCTACTAAAATGATGGATATTATGGTGACGGATCATGACCGAAAAATTGAACAAAGAGACTGAGGATGTTAACTATACTGAAAGAAACGTGGAAAATGACAATGGAAAGTATAAAGATGCCAGCCAGACTTGGGCAAGGGTTGCCGCAAGAGGAAAAAAGAACGGGATGGATGCAAGGATAAGTCAAAGAGAGGACCTACAAAAACATCAAGGTAAACAAACAAGAGATTACACTGATGGAATAGGAGAAGCACCACAAAGAAATGGGACAATGAATAAGCTAAAAAGCCAATCAAAATATCAAAGAGACTATAAGAAAGAAGCAACTCTAACGATGATTGTTAATGATCCAGATAAAATAACTGTGATGATGATTATAAAAGCTGTGGAAGAGAAAGCTGGAATTGGAAAACTGTATGGACTAAGGAAAAAAAGTAACTTTGAATATGAACTTACAATGGAAAATGAAACAGACTGTGATAAGTTAATGGATGGATTAATGATTGATGAACAAAGATGTGAGATCAAAAAACTATGTAAAACTGAAAAAATGGTCTCTTTTTTGCATTTGCCCAACTACATAAAAGACGATGAAATAATACAGAAATTGGTGGATTGGAGAGTGAACCCTATCTTCCCGTTAAGAAGGAGATATTATCCAGGCACAGCAGTTGCAGACGGAACAAGATTTATAAAAGTTAAATTTCCACAGGACATTGTGACTTTGCCATATAATGTAAGATTTGACACTGAGGAAGGACCAAAATATTTTAGAGTAATTCATGATGACCAACTGAAGACTTGCAGAATTTGCGCTAGCACGGAGCATGAAAAAAAAGACTGCCCTCAATACACCTGCAGAGAATGTCTGGAACAGGGCATTTTGCTCGGGACTGTCAAGCCCCATGGTGCCAAGACTGTGAAAGGACGTGGATGAGGTGCAACTGTGAATCTGAGGAGGAGGACAATAATGAAATGGAGACCGAGGCACAGAAGCGCACGGAGGAGCCAAGCAAAGATGAAATTCAGGAGGCGGATGTAATTTCTGAAGATCTTCGTGAACGAGGAGAGGAGGAGCGTATGAGGAGAGAGGACAATGGAGATAAAGAAATTGAAGTTCATACAACGGAGACTGAGACACAGTGTATAACTAGCAATGAAGGACAAACGAAGGAGAAGGAATGTGCAACAACGAGTGAAGTTGCAGCTGGATGGACTGAAGTGGAGGTAAGCGATGAGAAAACGGCTGAAATTAACTTTGAGCTTGAAAGTAGAACTCTGGACATTATAAACAAAAGACGTAAAATGACAAGAGGGGTCAAAATAAATATTGAACAGGTATTAAAGAAACAAAAGTTAAGGAAAGAAGTAAGAGCAAGACAAAATGATGAACAAGTTGATATAAATTCTTAGATATCAAGAGAGAAAATATATGGATGATTGGCTGTTTTGGTTCTTGTTTCTTCTTTCTTCTATTATGAGTAATTTAAGTCTGGTCTCGATTAATGTTAGAGGATTGTCATCTAAATGGAAATTTGAAAATGTGATCAATTTAACAAAGCAATGTGATGTTATATGTATTCAAGAGACTGGATGGAATGAAACAATATTGGATGATTTTAGAAAAGGCTGGGATGGAGAAATATGGTGCAGCAACGATGTCAATAAGAAAAAAGGTCTGGCGATACTTGTTAGAAGGGGAGCAGTGGAATCAACAAAAGTTTTATTTAAAGATAATAATGGAAGGATTTTAATTGTGAAAATTATGGATAAGGGAGAAGAAATAATAATATGTAATATACATGCTCCAAATGAAGATACAGAAAGAGTTACTTTTTATAAAAAACTGACTGATTTGATTATTGGATGTAAGAGCGTTATTATTATAGGGGATTTTAATACTATTTTAGAAAGAATAGATGCTGAAGATCACATGGTGTACAGAGCCGATGTTGGAAGAAAAGAATTGAAAAATATGATGTATAAACACCAATTAGTAGATGTATGGAGAGAAAGAAATAGAGTAAAAAGAGAATATTCAAGAAGACAGTGGGTGAAAAGCAGTTTAAAACAAAGCAGAATAGATTTTCTTTTATGTAATAGGAGTTTTGAGCATTTTATTTCAAAAGTGTTTTATAAAATGTACAGTGGGAGCGATCATGATTTTTTATTTGTAACAATGGATTTCAGTGGTGTGGAGAGAGGACCAGGGGTATGGGTGCTTAATGCAGAAATTTTAAAGAATGATTTTTACAAAATGGAAATTGAAAACGTAATAATTAATAGTGTAAATGATGTTCTATATGATGAAGCAATATGCACATGGTGGGACAATATAAAAGCAGACATTAAAAGATTATCTATAGAATTTTCTAAGAAAATACAGAAAGCAAAAAGAGCTAAAGAAAGAGAATTAATCAAAAAATGGGAAAATGAAATGAAAAAGGTAAGTGAAGGAACCACAGACATTAGAAAAATAGTAGCGCTTGAAGAGAAACTTAAAAAAATGGAAGAAGACAAATGTGAGGGTGCTAGAATAAGAAGTAAAATAAGGAATACAGTAGAAGGAGAAAGAAGTACAAAGTTTTTTTATGAGGTAGAAAAGACAAGACAGAAAGCTGACCTAATAAAAAATGTGTCTTTAGAAGGTAGAAACATAAAAGATAAAGAAGGAATATTAAAAGCTGTCCAGGATTTCTATAGTGTTTTATTTAAGACGGAAGGAGTTAATGTAGAAGATGAAGAATTCTTGTTAAATCAAATTAAAGTAAAAGTAACAGAAGATGATAAAAAAATGTGTGATAGTGATATAGCAGAAGAAGAGATAAAGGAAGCTATAACACAATTAAGCAACAGGAAAAGCCCTGGCTTAGATGGTTTATCGTCTGAATTTTATAAGGTTTTTAAAGATGTTTTAACACCAATTCTAAAAGATCTGTTCTTAATGATTTTTCAAAATGGGCAATTGAGTGAGAGTATGAAGAGAGGTATGATTAAAATAATATATAAAAAGAAAGGAAATAAAGATGATTTGAGGAATTATAGACCGTTGAGTATGCTCAATACAGACTACAAAATATTAGCAAAGATCTTTGCAAATAGACTTAAAAGAGTAACACCACACATCATCACGACCAATCAAGCGTACAGTATACTGGGAAGAGATATAGCAGATACAGTAACGAGTATTAGAGACTTAATTTGGTATACAAAAGAGAAAAAAGGTAAGGGGTTTTTATTTAGTATGGATTTAGAAAAGGCATTTGATAGAGTGGAACATAAATATTTATTTGATTTGCTTAAAAGATTTGGCTTTGGGAATAATTTCTTAAAGTGGATGAAATGTTTTTACACAGAAATTATTAGTTGTTTCAAAATAAATGGTTTTTTAACAGATTACATAGGAATTTCAAGATCCATAAGACAAGGATGTCCCTTATCGGCCTTACTGTACACTATAGTTGCGGAACCGTTAGGTTTAGCAATAAATGGAGAAAAAGAAATAAAAGGTATTTTAATAGAAGGTAATGAAATGGAACAAAAGATTTTCCAGTATGCAGATGATACCACTTTATTTTTAAAGGATTCCAATAGTGTTGAGAAAGCTATAGAGATTTTTGATAAATATTGTAGTGGTTCGGGAGCAAAGGTAAATAAGGAAAAATCTGAATATGTTAAAATGGGAAAGGTAGAAGTTCCACAAATAAATTGGTGTTTTAAAGAACAAAAAAGCAATATTAAAATTTTAGGCATTACGCTTGGATACGATGAGATTGTAACTAGAGAAATAAATTGGAACGAAATTCTGAACAAAATGGATAAAAGATTAAATTTTTGGAAACAGAGAGTACTGTTTCTAAAAGGGAAGGTGCTTGTATTAAATTCTCTTTTTTTATCCAAAATGTGGTACGTTTTAAGTGTTGTAAGTTTACCAATATGGGTATATAAGAGAATAAAAGCTATGATCTTAACATTTCTTTGGGATGGTAAGCCGTCTAAAGTTGCATATAATACAATCATTGGAAATGTGGAAGATGGGGGATTAGGACTGATAGATCCATGGCTAAGAATGAAAAGCATGAGGATTAAAATGGTAAAAAGGTTTTTAAATAAAGATAACATCCCATGGAAAAGTGTTATGAGTTACTTTATGAATAAGTGTGGACAAATAGGAGATGACTTTTTATGGATGGCTTTTAAAGATGAGATGATAGGAAATATACCGGAGTTCTACAAAGAACTACTGAGAACTTGGAAAATGTTTTATGACAATGTGTATGTAAAGATTGAAGGAGAAAGCAGTACTTACGACAGCCTTTGTTTTTAAACCTAAATAATAAAGGAAAAAAACAATGTTTTACTTAAAACTGGTTTGCAGTAGGCTACAGACAAATAAAAGATATATTATACGAAGTGAGACCTGGGTTTCTACCTACACAAGCGATAACTGATTCACTGGAGGAAAGGGAAGATATAGAAGACAAAAGGAATATTGAAGAGCAGTATATAAAATTAAAAGTAGCAATACCAGAACAATGGATAAAAGCAATTGAGGATAATGAAAAAGAATCTGAGAATGAAAAACCACAGGTTTTTTTGAAAGAGGGAGATGATAAGATTCCGTTTAATGAATGTGTCATCAAGAAGTTTTACTGTTGTATACGTAAGGTAGTCTTTGTAAAACCTAAAGCAATAGAGTATTGGGAGAAGCTATTTGATTATTTTGATGCTTCTAAAATATGGAAAAATGTAAGAGCTAATTTTAAAAGTCCGGCTTTGGAAAATTTTGATTTCCTATTAAGACACAATTGTGTGATGACGGAAATTATTTTATATAAAAGTGGTTTAACGCAAGATGAACTATGTAAAGTGTGTATGGATAAAAGGAAGGAGTTTTACATTTATTTTTGAAATGTAGAAAGTTAAGTAATTTTTTTAAAATGTTAAAAAAGATGGTATGTGATTTGTTGTATGAAGACAATCTTACGCTGGAGGAATGGGATGTGCTATTTTTGTTTGGATTTGAGGGGAAGGCTAAAAACAAGTATGCACTTAATTATATGTTAACGATTGCAAGATACGCAATATGGAAAAGAAGGAACATTATGAAACATAAGAGAAAAGAACTGTCGCTATCCTTATTATATAAACAGATCTTGATGGATGAAATAAAAGATTTATATAATTATTGTAAAATGATTGAAAATATGGAATTGTTTGATCATTGTATAACAAAAAATAATCCATATGTTGTAAGAGTTTGGAATAGTTTTGAAGTGTTGCTACCAGGAGATGTTTGAGATGTGATTTACTTCTTGTGATTTATGTATTTTTTAATGTATTTATTTCTTAACTTTTGATTGTAAATAAAAATTAATAAAAAAAAAAAAAAAAAAAAAAAAAAAATCTCGTCTGATCTCAGAAGCTAAGCAGAGTTGGGCCTAGTTAGTACTTGGATGGGAGACTGCCTAGGAATACCAGGTGCTGTAAGTTTTTGAGTTTTTTCACTACTTATCTAATACACTGGCCCTTAGTGTGGCCAAAGTTTGACCAGCTCTTTGCTTTCCCTTACTGCTTATTTAATTCAATTGCCTTTAAAGTAGCTGTTCTTTAAACAGAGTTTGACTGTTTTTAACTACTTAACTAATGCTCTTATCTTTAATGTAGCTCATTTTGAAGTATTTTTTTGTATTTCATTCATTACTTATCTAGTATAATGGCACTTAGTGTGCCTCACCTTAAAAAATAGGGGCTTTTGCAGCAGCTTTACAAGCACGGCCATACCACCCTGTTCACGCCTGATCTCGTCTGATCTCAGAAGCTAAGCAGAGTTGGGCCTAGTTAGTACTTGGATGGGAGACTGCCTAGGAATACCAGGTGCTGTAAGTTTTTGAGTTTTTTCACTACTTATCTAATACACTGGCCCTTAGTGTGGCCAAAGTTTGACCAGCTCTTTGCTTTCCCTTACTGCTTATTTAATTCAATTGCCTTTAAAGTAGCTGTTCTTTAAACAGAGTTTGACTGTTTTTAACTACTTAACTAATGCTCTTATCTTTAATGTAGCTCATTTTGAAGTATTTTTTTGTATTTCATTCATTACTTATCTAGTATAATGGCACTTAGTGTGCCTCACCTTAAAATAGGGGGCTTTTTGCAGCAGCTTTCGCTTACGGCCATACCACCCTGTTCACGCCTGATCTCGTCTGATCTCAGAAGCTAAGCAGAGTTGGGCCTAGTTAGTACTTGGATGGGAGACTGCCTAGGAATACCAGGTGCTGTAAGTTTTTGAGTTTTTTCACTACTTATCTAATACACTGGCCCTTTAGTGTGGCCAAAGTTTGACCAGCTCTTTGCTTTCCCTTACTGCTTATTTAATTCAATTGCCTTTAAAGTAGCTGTTCTTTAAACAGAGTTTGACTGTTTTTAACTACTTAACTAATGCTCTTATCTTTAATGTAGCTCAATTTGAAGTATTTTTTTTTTGTATTTCATTCATTACTTATCTAGTATAATGGCACTTAGTGTGCCTCACCTTAAAATAGGGGCTTTTTGCAGCAGCTGCACGGCCACGGCCATACCACCCTGTTCACGCCTGATCTCGTCTGATCTCAGAAGCTAAGCAGAGTTGGGCCTAGTTAGTACTTGGATGGGAGACTGCCTAGGAATACCAGGTGCTGTAAGTTTTTGAGTTTTTTCACTACTTATCTAATACACTGGCCCTTAGTGTGGCCAAAGTTTGACCAGCTCTTTGCTTTCCCCTTACTGCTTATTTAATTCAATTGCCTTTAAAGTAGCTGTTCTTTAAACAGAGTTTGACTGTTTTTAACTACTTAACTAATGCTCTTATCTTTAATGTAGCTCATTTTGAAGTATTTTTTTGTATTTCATTCATTACTTATCTAGTGTAATGGCACTTAGTGTGCCTCACCTTAAAATAGGGGCTTTTGCAGCAGCTTTCGCACGGCCATACCACCCTGTTCATGCCTGATCTCGTCTGATCTCAGAAGCTAAGCAGAGTTGGGCCTAGTTAGTACTTGGATGGGAGACTGCCTAGGAATACCAGGTGCTGTAAGTTTTGAGTTTTTTTCACTACTTATCTAATACACTGGCCCTTAGTGTGGCCAAAGTTTGACCAGCTCTTTGCTTTCCCTTACTGCTTATTTAATTCAATTGCCTTTAAAGTAGCTGTTCTTTAAACAGAGTTTGACTGTTTTTAACTGCTTAACTAATGCTCTTATCTTTAATGTAGCTCATTTTGAATTTTTTTTTTTTTTTGTATTTCATTCATTACTTATCTAGTATAATGGCACTTAGTGTGCCTCACCTTAAAATAGGGGCTTTTTGCAGCAGCTTTCGCTACACGGCCATACCACCCTGTTCACGCCTGATCTCGTCTGATCTCAGAAGCTAAGCAGAGTTAGGCCTAGTTAGTACTTGGATGGGAGACTGCCTAGGAATACCAGGTGCTGTAAGTTTTGAGTTTTTCACTACTTATCTAATACACTGGCCCTTAGTGTGGCCAAAGTTTGACCAGCTCTTTGCTTTCCCTTACTGCTTATTTAATTCAATTGCCTTTAAAGTAGCTGTTCTTTAAACAGAGTTTGACTGTTTTTAACTACTTAACTAATGCTCTTATCTTTAATGTAGCTCATTTTGAAGTATTTTTTTGTATTTCATTCATTACTTATCTAGTATAATGGCACTTAGTGTGCCTCACCTTAAAATAGGGGCTTTTTGCAGCAGCTTTTCGGCACACGGCCATACCACCCTGTTCACGCCTGATCTCGTCTGATCTCAGAAGCTAAGCAGAGTTGGGCCTAGTTAGTACTTGGATGGGAGACTGCCTAGGAATACCAGGTGCTGTAAGTTTTTGAGTTTTTTCACTACTTATCTAATACACTGGCCCTTAGTGTGGCCAAAGTTTGACCAGCTCTTTGCTTTCCCTTACTGCTTATTTAATTCAATTGCCTTTAAAGTAGCTGTTCTTTAAACAGAGTTTGACAGTTTTTAACTACTTAACTAATGCTCTTATCTTTAATGTAGCTCATTTTGAAGTATTTTTTTGTATTTCATTCATTACTTATCTAGTATAATGGCACTTAGTGTGCCTCACCTTAAAATAGGGGGCTTTTTGCAGCAGCTTTGGCTTACGGCCATCCCACCCTGTTCACGCCTGATCTCGTCTGATCTCAGAAGCTAAGCAGAGTTGGGCCTAGTTAGTACTTGGATGGGAGACTGCCTAGGAATACCAGGTGCTGAAAGTTTTTGAGTTTTTTCACTACTTATCTAATACACTGGCCCTTAGTGTGGCCAAAGTTTGACCAGCTCTTTGCTTTCCCTTACTGCTTATTTAATTCAATTGCCTTTAAAGTAGCTGTTCTTTAAACAGAGTTTGACTGTTTTTAACTACTTAACTAATGCTCTTATCTTTAATGTAGCTCATTTTGAAGTATTTTTTGGTATTTCATTCATTACTTATCTAGTATAATGGTACTTAGTGTGCCTCACCTTAAAATAGGGGGCTTTTTGCAGCAGCTTTCGCTTATGGCCATACCACCCTGTTCACGCCTGATCTCGTCTGATCGCAGAAGCTAAGCAGAGTTGTGCCTAGTTAGTACTTGGATGGGAGACTGCCTAGGAATACCAGGTGCTGTAAGTTTTTGAGTTTTTTCACTACTTATCTAATACACTGGCCCTTAGTGTGGCCAAAGTTTGACCAGCTCTTTGCTTTCCCTTACTGCTTATTTAATTCAATTGCCTTTAAAGTAGCTGTTCTTTAAACAGAGTTTGACTGTTTTTAACTACTTAACAAATGCTCTTATCTTTAATGTAGCTCATTTTGAAGTATTTTTTTTTGTATTTCATTCATTACTTATCTAGTATAATGGCACTTTAGTGTGCCTCACCTTAAAATAGGGGCTTTTTGCAGCAACTTTCGCCACGGCCATTCCACCCTGTTCACGCCTGATCTCGTCTGATCTCAGGAGCTAAGCAGAGTTGGGCCTAGTTAGTACTTGGATGGGAGACTGCCTTGGAATATCAGGTGCTGTAGGTTTTTAGTTTTTTCACTACTTATCTAATACACTGGCCCTTAGTGTGGCCAAAGTTTGACCAGCTCTTTGCTTTCCCTTACTGCTTATTTAATTCAATTGCCTTTAAAGTAGCTGTTCTTTAAACAGAGTTTATCCTCAGGCAGTCTCCCATCCAAGCACTAACCATGCCCAACTCTGCTTAGCTTCTGAGATCAGACGAGATCAGGCTTGAACAGGGTGGTATGGCCGTAAGTGAAAGCTGCTGCAAAAAGCCCCCTATTTTAAGGTGAGGCTCACTAAGTGCCATTATACTAGATAAGTAAATGAAATACAAAAAAATACTTCAAAATGAGCTACATTAAAAAAAAAACCAAAAAGGATATGTAATCAGTTTGGATTTTGAAAAAGCTTTGACAGAGTGGAACATGAATATTTATTTGGAATTTTAAGAGCGTACGGGTTTGGTGAAAATTTTGTCAAGTGGATTACGATTTTATATAGGGGAGCAATAACAAGAGTAAAATGTAATGGTTTTTTAACAGAATGTTTTAAAATTACTAGGTCAATAAAGCAAGGATGTCCATTATCAGCGCTCTTATATTCACTAGTAGCAGAACCACTAGGATTAGCAGTAAAAACAGAGGAAGACATAAGAGGAATAAGCATTGAAGGAAGTGGGGGAAATGAAAAAATATTTCAATATGCAGATGATACAACCATAATTGTTAAGGATATAGAGAGTGTTAAAAAAGTAATGGAAGTGGTACAGACGTTTTGTAGGGGATCAGGAGGCAAGATAAATGAAGAGAAAACGGTATATATGAGATTTGGAGGAGTGGTTGGTGTAACGGAATGTTTTGCTTTTTTAAAGAAACGGAAGAAGTAAATATTTTAGGTGTTTTAATGGGAAAAAATGAAAAAATGTTAAAGAAGTAATGTGGGAAGAAATACTAGGAGGAATTGAAAGAAGGCTATTTTTTTGGAAATTGAGAATGTTAAGTTTAAAAGGAAAAGTTTTAATTTTAAATGTGCTAATGGTGTCAAAGTTGTGGTATGTTTTGTATGTGACTGCAATGCCAATGTGGTGGAAAAAGGCTGAAAAAATGTTTTTAGATTTTTTATGGAATGGCAAACCGCCAAGAATTTCATACAGTACATTAATAGGAGAGGCAGGGAAGGGAGGGATGGATTAATTGATGTGGAACAAAGAAAAATAGCTTAAGAGTGAAAATAATAAAAAAAATACCTAGATGAGGGAAACAAAGCAGCATGGAAAAAGACAATGGAATATTTTTTAAACAAATGTGGCAATTTTAATTTGGGAGACAATATTTTATGGATGAAAACTAAGAATTGATGGTGGAAGTGTTGCCAGATTTTTATAAAGAACTGATGAGCGCCTGGGGAAATTTTTAATTAATGTTAATTTTAATCCACAAGGTCGAGAGAGCATTTTAAATCAGCCTTTATTTCTAAACAATGGCATTTTAAACCAAGGAAAGAGATTTTTATAAGAAATGGTGGGATGTTGGGATCACAAGAATCAGAGATGTTTTATATGAATTTAAGGAGGGTTTTTACCAATGCAGCACATAATAGACGTAATGGAAGAGGCTAAAGAGGATTTTAATAAAACAGAAAAAAAGAAATAAATATGAAGTAATAAAGAAGCAATACCCAAAGAGTGGATAAAACAAATAGAAAACATGGAAGAAGAGCAGCAAGAGAAAGAGGTATTTGTGAAGTTGGGAGAAAAACAATTTTATTTTTAAAGAATGCACGGTCAAAATGATTTATGATTTCTTTAGAGAGGGAATCTTTAAGAAACCTGTCGTCAATATGTATTGGGTACAGAAATTTGAAGATCTTAAAGAAGATGACATTTGGAATAACATGAAAGGAAGAACGATAGATGCACAACTGGAAAGCTTAGAGTTTCTTATTAGGCACAAAGCGTTTTTTACTGATGTTTTATTGAAAAAATAGGAATGGAACCAAGTGAAAGATGTAAAGTCTGCAATGTTGAAAATGAAAATTTTTACATTTTTTGTTTTTAAATTGCAGAGAATTGGACATTTTTAATGAAACCTGTAAAAGACTAATCGAAATGTTAAGAGGGGAACAAAAAGAGAAAAAAATAGAATGGAGCAGAGTGATATTGTTGGGTATAGAAGAAAAGTGTAAACACAAAAGATGATAAATTTGATTGTCATGCTAATGAAATGTGCAATATGGGAAAGAAGAGCAGGGGCAAAAACAGGAAACTGTAATAGATGTATGGAATGTTTTCAAAAGGAAGTTTGAGAAATATGTAGAACATTTACATTGTTATTTTAAGCAAGAAAACAAATTGCAAGACTTTTACAAAGTGTTTGATTCAGATATATACAATGTTTGTAAAAAGTTTGATTTAAAAATGCCAGTAACAGAATGATTTTGATGATGTTTTTCTGATTAGTATTTAATGTATTTTATTTAATTGAAGAAAATGTAAAAATACAAAGTGTATAGAAAGAGACTTGCTGTACTGGATGGACTAAGTGATGAATTGTAAACTTTATGTTTTTATCATATTTTTGCAAAAAAAAAAAAGAAAAAATGTTCACGCCTGATCTCGTCTGATCTCAGAAGCTAAGCAGAGTTGGGCCTAGTTAGTACTTGGATGGGAGACTGCCTAGGAATACCAGGTGCTGTAGGTTTTTGAGTTTTTTCACTACTTATCTAATACACTGGCCCTTAGTGTGGCCAAAGTTTGACCAGCTCTTTGCTTTCCTTACTGCTTATTTAATTCAATTGCCTTTAAAGTAGATGTACTTTAAACAGAGTTTGACTGTTTTTAACTACTTAACTAATGCTCTTATCTTTAATGTAGCTCATTTTGAAGTATTTTTTGTATTTCATTCATTACTTATCTAGTATAATGGCACTTAGTGTGCCTCACCTTAAAACAGGGGCTTTTTGCAGCAACTTTCGCATACGGCCATACCACCCTGTTCACGCCTGATCTCGTCTGATCTCAGAAGCTAAGCAGAGTTGGGCCTAGTTAGTACTTGGATGGGAGACTGCCTAGGAATACCAGGTGCTGTAGGTTTTGAGTTTTTTCACTACTTATCTAATACACTGGCCCTTAGTGTGGCCAAAGTTTGACCAGCTCTTTGCTTTCCCTTACTGCTTATTTAATTCAATTGCCTTTAAAGTTGCTGTACTTTAAAAGAGTTTGACTGTTTTTAACTACTTAACTAATGCTCTTATCTTTAATGTAGCTCATTTTGAAGTATTTTTGTATTTCATTCATTACTTATCTAGTATAATGGCACTTAGTGTGCCTCACCTTAAAATAGGGGCTTTTGCAGCAGCTTTAGAAAGCTACGGCCATACCACCCTGTTGGCGCTAGAGAGCACACAGGAAGTTGTTGGCTGCAGTAGGGAGAGGAAGGCTCTCCTCCATTTTGTGTTAATTTTTTGTCTTTGTATTTTGCTTTTTTCTTTAGTTTAAGTTAGTTTTTTGTTTGTTTTTTTCAGTTATAAAACCACCCAACAGCAGCATTTTTGCTTGCTGGAGGGTGGTTACGCCTTTTTATTTTTCTCTTTCTCCTTTTTTCAATGGACGGATTAACGGCAAACGACACTGGACTGGCACGAGGAACAAGCATGGCAAACGACTCTGGACTGGCACGAGGAAGAAGCATGGGAAACGATATTGGACTGGCACGAGGAACAAGCATGGCAAACGACACTGGACTGGCACGAGGAAGAGGCACGGCAAACGACACTGGACTGGATGGCGAGACACGTATGACAAACGACACTGGACTGGATTACCGACAACGAGAAGAACATGGAAAAAACCTAGACACAAGAGACAAGTTTGGCAGAAGAAGATATTTAAAGGAGGCGACTGTGATTGTGAATGTGGAGAATGTAAGTGAGGTGAGAGCTGTGGATATTATAAAAGCGGTGACGGATAAATGTGGAAATGGGAAGATTTTGGCGTTAAGACCAAGGCAAGGAAAAGAATATGAACTTACAATGGAAAAGGAAGAAGCATGGAATTGACTGATGGACTTTAATAAAAAGGGGTGAACTGCGAGATAAAAAATTTGCAAAATAGAGATTACGTTGTTTCCTTCATGCACCTGCCCGTCTATCTTGATGATAATAAAATTTTAGGGAAATTGGAAGGATGGGGAGTTAATCCCATGTCAAATGTTAAAAGAAGATGCTACCCGGGCACTGACATTGAGGACGGAACAAGGTTCCTAAAAGTTAGATTCCCCAAAGAAGTGACATCGTTGCCATATAGCACAAAGTTGGAAACAGCCGAGGGGCCGCAGTATTTTAGGGTGATGCACAGCCATCAGGTGAAGACCTGTAGGCTGTGCATGAGCCCAGGACACCTGCTTAAAGAATGCCCAGATTTTAAGTGCTATAAGTGAGGAGAGGGGACATTTTGCAAGAGATTGCAATGCTGTCAGATGCCCGGAGTGTCATGGAGTTTTAAATAAATGTGAATGTTGGATGGAGGGAGAGGAAGGAGAGGTAGGGAAGATCGGATGGGCGGACAGGTGCATGAAGGAAACAACGAGGAGGAAAGACAAATTGATGAAGAACAAGAGGAAGAAGGACTACAACAAAAAGAAACAGAAGAGGAATCAGACAACATAGAGGAACGTGAAGGAGAAAAAGAGAATGACAAAGACAAGGAACAGACAACAGAACAGGACACTCAGTGGACGGAAATGGAAATAGCGGACAGTTTTAAAACTTTTCTAGATGCTGTGGAGAGAGATGGACAAGGAATAGAAGTTCAAAGCAAAGAAATGGACAGTGAAGAAGAAACAAGGACAAACAGTATGGGAAAAGACAGAGGGGAGAGAGGACAAATAAGAAGGAGAACAATAAAGGTAAAACCAAACGTGGAGAATGCAAGGAAAAAAATAATGACAAGTGCAAACAGGTATGAAGCGTTAAGAGGGCTGGAGGGAGAAGATGGAGAATAATGGTTTTTAAGTATTTATTTTTTCTTTTTTTAATGGTTTTTAGTTGTGTTACTTTTTAATGCAAGGGGACTGATGGACATGAGAAAGTTTGAAAGAGTGAAAGAAAATGTAAAGGAGAAGATGTTATCGTTTTGCAAGAAACAAATTGGAAAGAGAGTGTGATGGTGGACTATAAAAAGAAATGGGATGGAGATATTTTGTATAACAATGGAGATGGAAGGCTTGGAAGAGGAGTGGCTTTTTTAATGAGAAAAAATGTTTTTAATTCAAGCAATGTAGTGTATAAAGATAAGATGGGGAAATGTATGGTGGTTGAAGTAAATTGTGAAGGACGTGGAACTGATTTTAGCCAATGTACATGCACCAACAGAAGAGAAAGAAAAGAAAGAGTTTTTTAATGTTTTAAGAAATATTGTAAAGAAATATAAAGAAATAATAATGATGGGGGATTTTAATACTGTTTTTAGCAAGCAGGATATGGCGGAGGGAATGGTTTTTAAATCAGACACAGGGAGAAATGAATTAAAGGAACTGATGAGAGAAAATAACTTAATAGATGTGTGGAGGGAAATGAATGGAGGAAAAAAGGAGTTTTCAAGAAGGCAAATAGTAGGGAACTTTATTTGTAAAACAAGAATTGATGTGTTATGTACAAGAAATGTAGGGAATTTTATTGAAAAAATCAGATATGAAGAAACCAGTTTTAGTGATCATAAGTTTTACGTTTTAAAATAGATTGGAGCAACATGCAAAGGGGTCCGGGAGTATGGATTTTAAATACAGAGATTTTAAAGAATGAAGACTATGTTTTGAAGGTTAAAGAGGTCATTGAAAAGGAAAAGGAAAATGAAATGTATACAGAGGATAAGAGAATCTGGTGGGAGAATGTCAAATTTTTAATCAAAAAATTTTCAATCAAATATTGTAGTACTTTGAGGAAATGCAAAAAGGTTCAAAGAAAGAGAAATAAAGAAGAGTTTGGAAATTGAATTGAATAAAGAAAATAAAGACAAAGCAAAGCTAAATATCTTGTGGAGGGTGAAAAATGCACAAAATTCTTTTTTGATTTGGAAAAAAAGAAAGGGAAAGCTGATATTATAAAGGAAATACGAGGGAAAAATGGAGAAATTGTAGAAGGTAATGAAAATATTTTAAAAGAAATAAAGGATTTTTATGAGGATCTGTTTAGTGCAAAGGGCGTGGAAGAGAAGGAAAAAAGAAACTGCTGAATCAGATAAAAGCAAAAGTAAGTGAGGAAGATAAAAAGATTGTGACCAAGTAATCAGAGAAGAAGAGATCGAAAGAGCAATAAATGAACTGAATAAAAAAAAAAAAAAAGAGTCCGGAATAGACGGTTTGGGAACTGAATTTTATGTATGTTTTAAAGGGGTTTTAACAAAGATTTTAAATGAGGTTTTTAAAGAAATTTTTGAAAAAGAAGAAATTAATGAAAGAACGAGGATGGGGTTAATGAAGCTGGTATATAAAAGGAAGGGTGAAAAATAGATTTAAAAAACTATAGGCCAATTACAATGTTGAACACGGATCTTAAAATTTTAGCCAAGGTTTTAGCAAACAGATTAAAGGAAGTTATGCAAGCATAATTGAAACAAACCAAGCATACGGAGTGAAAGGAAGGGATATAGATGACATAAAAATGAGTATAAGAGATACAATATGGTACATGAAGGATAAAGGTGAAGATGGATATATAATTAGTTTGGACTTTGAAAAAGCTTTTGATAGGGTGGAACACAGGTATTTATTTGAGGTTTTAAGGAGTTTTGGTTTTGGGGAATTTTATCAAATGGATAGAGATTTTATACAAGGGTGCTTTAACAAGGATAAAATGTAATGGGTTTTTAACAGACTGTTTTAAAATCACAAGATCAATTAGGCAGGGTTGTCCGCTTTTCAGCTTTACTTTATTCACTTGTATCAGAACCATTGGGACTGGCTATAAAACAAAAGAAGGAATAATAGGTATAGAAATTGACGAAAACAATGAAGGGAAGGTTTATCAATATGCTGATGACACAACGATAATTGTAAAAGGAAAGGATAGTGTCAAAGAAGTTATGAATGTTGTAAAAGAATTTTGTAAAGGATCTGGGAGTAAAATAAATGAGGAGAAAACAGTATATATCAGATTTGGGAAAGCTATGATTTTAACGGATTGTTTTAACTTCAAGGAAGTGGAACAAATTAAGATTTTAGGAATTTTAATGGGGAAAAGTGGGAGAAAAGTAAGAGATGAAATGTGGAGGAACTAGTAACAGAAATAGAGAGAAGGTTAAACTTTTGGAAACTGAGAACACTAAACTTAAAGGGAAGGTTTTAATATTGAATGTTTTAATGGTTTCTAAGCTGTGGTATGTTTTAAATGTATCTGAGATGCCTTTGTGGACAGAAAAGAGGTTGAAGAAATGTTTTCTTGACTTTTATGGGAGGGAAAACCAGCAAGAATAGCATATATAATACGATTTTAGGGGCGGTGGAAAAGGGGGATTAGGTTTAATGGATGTAGAACAGAGAAAAATGCTTTGAGAGTTAAAATAGTAAAGAAATACCTACAAGAAGAGAGCAAATTTGAGTGGAAAAAACAATGAAATACTTTTTTTAAACAAATGTGGGAATTTTAACATGGGGATGGTATTTTATGGATGAAAACAAAAATTTGGATGACAGAAGGATTACCTGAGTTTTACAGAGAAATGTTTAGTGCCTGGGGAAAATTTTTAAGTAAAATTGTATACAACCTCAAAGAAGAGAAAACATTTTAAATCAACCTCTGTTCTTAAATAACAACATTTTAAAACAAGACAAAGAACTATTTTTAAGAAATGGATGGAAGTGGGGATAACAAGAGTGAGAGATGTCTTGTATGAATTTAAAGAGGGTTTTTTACCAATACAATATATTGTGGATGCAATGGATGAAGCAAAAGAAGAATATAGCAAACAAGAAATAACAAACAAATATGAAATCCTTAAAAAAGCAATACCTAAAGAGTGGATTAAAAGAATAGAGAGTAATGGAAGAAGAGCAAACAGAGGAACATTTTAATGTGAAACTGGGGAAAAATGTTATGATTTTAAGGGATGTACTGTAAAAATGTTTTATTGTGTTTTTAGAGATGGTGTTTTTAAAGAGCCAACTGTAAATAAGTACTGGGTGGAAAAATTCAACAATCTAAAAGAAGAATGTATATGGAGAAACATGAGGGGGAAGTGTGTCAGAAACAAAGTTGGAATGTTTGGAGTATTTTATTTTTGTTTTTACTGAAGTTATTTTACAAAAATAGGATGGAACAACATGCAATGTGCAAAGTGTGCAAAAGAAAAAGAAGAGGGATTTTACATCTGTTTTTATATTGTAAGGAACTGGAGGCATTTTAAGGAAATGTAAATGTTTAATCAAAGACTTGACGGAAGAATGGGATGAAAATGTTATGGAATGGAACAGAGTGTTGATGTTTGGATGGGAAAGAAGTGTAAAAACAAAGCCTTTATTAATCTGTTTGTGATGTTAATGAAAAGTGCAATATGGGAGAGGAGAATTGTGGCCAAAAAGGAACAAATTGTTTTGGATGTTTGGACTGTCTTTAAAAGGAAAGCTGAAATATATATGGACAAATTGTATGTGTATTTTAAAAGTGAAAAAATCCTGGATGCATTTTATGTTGTTTTTACAACGAAATGTCTATCGTGGTTTTAAAAAGATTTTATGTGGGAGCTACCGGAGAGCTTAAGAATTTGTTTAAATAATGTATGAAATTATGAGATATGTGATGTGGATATTGTACAAGAGAAAGTATGTTTTTTATTGTAATTGATTGATTGAAAAATATTTTAATAAAAAAAAAAAAAAAAAATTCACGCCTGATCTCGTCGTCTGATCTCAGAAGCTAAGCAGAGTTGGGCCTAGTTAGTACTTGGATGGGAGACTGCCTAGGAATACCAGGTGCTGTAAGTTTTGAGTTTTTTTCACTACTTATCTAATACACTGGCCCTTAGTGTGGTCAAAGTTTGACCAGCTCTTTGCTTTCCCTTACTGCTTATTTAATTCAATTGCCTTTAAAGTAGCAGTTCTTTAAACAGAGTTTGACTGTTTTTAACTACTTAACTAATGCTCTTATCTTTAATGTAGCTCATTTTGAAGTATTTTTTTTTGTATTTCATTCATTACTTATCTAGTATAATGGCACTTAGTGTGCCTCACCTTAAAATAGGGGGCTTTTTGCAGCAGCTTTCGCTTGCGCCCATACCACCCTGTTCACGCCTGATCTCGTCTGATCTCAGAAGCTAAGCAGAGTTGGGCCTAGTTAGTACTTGGATGGGAAACTGCCTAGGAATACCAGGTGCTGTAAGTTTTTGAGTTTTTCACTACTTATCTAATACACTGGCTCCTTAGTGTGGTCAAAGTTTGACCAGCTCTTTGCTTTCCCTTACTGCTTATTTAATTCAATTGCCTTTAAAGTAGCTGTTCTTTAAACAGAGTTTGACTGTTTTTAACTACTTAACTAATGCTCTTATCTTTAATGTAGCTCATTTTGAAGTATTTTTTTTTGTATTTCATTCATTACTTATCTAGTATAATGGCACTTAGTGTGCCTCACCTTAAAATAGGGGCTTTTTGTAGCAGCCGCTCACGGCCATACCACCCTGTTCACGCCTGATCTCGCCTGATCTCAGAAGCTAAGCAGAGTTGGGCCTAGTTAGTACTTGGATGGGAAACTGCCTAGGAATACCAGGTGCTGTAAGTTTTGAGTTTTTCACTACTTATCTAATACACTGGCCCTTAGTGTGGTCAAAGTTTGACCAGCTCTTTGCTTTCCCTTACTGCTTATTTAATTCAATTGCCTTTAAAGTAGCTGTTCTTTAAACAGAGTTTGACTGTTTTTAACTACTTAACTAATGCTCTTATCTTTAATGTAGCTCATTTTGAAGTATTTTTTTTTGTATTTCATTCATTACTTATCTAGTATAATGGCACTTAGTGTGCCTCACCTTAAAATAGGGGGCTTTTTGTAGAAGAAGCCGCTTACGGCCATACCAATTCCTGTTCACGCCTGATCTCGTCTGATCTCAGAAGCTAAGCAGAGTTGGGCCTGGTTAGTACTTGGATGGGAGACTGCCTAGGAATACCAGGTGCTGTAAGTTTTTGAGTTTTTTCACTACTTATCTAATACACTGGCCCTTAGTGTGGTCAAAGTTTGACCAGCTCTTTGCTTTGCCTTACTGCTTATTTAATTCAATTGCCTTTAAAGTAGCTGTTCTTTAAACAGAGTTTGACTGTTTTAACTACTTAACTAATGCTCTTATCTTTAATGTAGCTCATTTTGAAGTATTTTTTTGTATTTCATTCATTACTTATCTAGTATAATGGCACTTAGTGTGCCTCACCTTAAAATAGGGGGCTTTTTGCAGCAGCTTTCGCTTACGGCCATACCACCCTGTTGGCGCTAGAGAGCACACAGAGTTTTTGGCTGCAGTAGGGAGAGGAAGGCTCTCCTCCATCTTGTTTGCTGTTATTATTATTATTTTTTTTTTTTTTTCTTTTGATAATTTCTTAAAGGCTGTTGTTTTTTGAGTTACATATTAGTTACATATTAGATGAACAAAGATGTGAGATCAAAAAACTATGTAAAACTGAAAAAATGGTCTCTTTTTTGCATTTGCCCAACTACATAAAAGACAATGAAATAATACAGAAATTGGTGGATTGGAGAGTGAATCCTATCTTCCCGTTAAGAAGGAGATATTATCCAGGCACAGCAGTTGCAGACGGAACAAGATTTATAAAAGTTAAATTTCCACAGGACATTGTGACTTTGCCATATAATGTAAGATTTGACACGGAGGAAGGACCAAAATATTTTAGAGTAATTCATGATGACCAACTGAAGACTTGCAGAATTTTGCGCTAGCACGGAGCATGAAAAAAAAGACTGCCCTCAATACACCTGCAGAGAATGTCTGGAACAGGGGCATTTTTGCTCGGGACTGCTCAAGCCCAGCGGTGCCAAGACTGTGAAAGGACGTGGATGAGGTGCAACTGTGAATCTGAGGAGGAGGACAATAATGAAATGGAGACCGAGGCACAGAAGCGCCGGAGGAGCCAAGCAAAGATGAAATTCAGGAGGCGGATGTAATTTCTGAAGATCTTCGTGAACGAGGAGAGGAGGAGCGTATGAGGAGAGAGGACAATGGAGATAAAGAAATTGAAGTTCATACAACGGAGACTGAGACACAGTGTATAACTAACAATGAAGGACAAACGAAAGAGAAGGAATGTGCAACAACGAGTGAAGTTGCAGCTGGATGGACTGAAGTGAGGTAAAGCGTATGAGAAAAACGGCTGAAATTAACTTTGAGCTTGAAAGTAGAACTCTGGACATTCTAAACAAAAGACGTAAAATGACAAGAGGGGTCAAAATAAATATTGAACAGGTATTAAAGAAACAAAAGTTAAGGAAAGAAGTAAGAGCAAGACAAAATGATGAACAAGTTGATATAAATTCTTAGATATCAAGAGAGGAAAATATATTGATGATTGGCTGTTTTGGTTCTTGTTTCTTCTTTCTCCTATTATGAGTAATTTAAGTCTGGTCTCGATTAATGTTAGAGGATTGTCATCTAAATGGAAATTTGAAAATGTGATCAATTTAACAAAGCAATGTGATGTTATCTGTATTCAAGAGACTGGATGGAATGAAATAATATTGGATGATCTTAAAAAGGCTGGGATGGAGAAATATGGTACAGCAAACGATGTCAATAAGAAAAAGGTCTGGCGATACTTGTTAGAAGGGGAGCAGTGGAATCAACAAAAGTTTTATTTAAAGATAATAATGGAAGGATTTTAATTGTAAAAATTATGGATAAGGAGAAGAAATAATAATATGTAATATACATGCTCCAAATAAAGATACAGAAAGAGTTACGCTTTTTTAAAAACTGAATGATTTGATTATTGGATGTAAGAGCGTTGTTATTATAGGGGATTTTAATACTATTTTAGAAAGAATAGATGCTGAAGATCACATGGTGTACAGAGCCGATGTTGGAAGAAAAGAATTGAAAAGTATGATGTATAAACACCAATTAGTAGATGTATGGAGAGAAAGAAATAGAGTAAAAGAGAATATTCAAGAAGACAGTGGGTGAAAAGCAGTTTAAAACAAAGCAGAATAGATTTTCTTTTTATGTAATAGGAGTTTTGAGCATTTTATTTCAAAAGTGTTTTATAAAATGTACAGTGGGAGCGATCATGATTTTTATTTGTAACGATGGATTTCAGTGGTGTGGAGAGAGGACCAGGGTATGGGTGCTTAATGCAGAACTTTTAAAGAATGATTTTTACAAAATGGAAATTGAAAACGTAATAATTAATAGTGTAAATGATGTTCTATACGATGAAGCAATATGCACATGGTGGGACAATATAAAAGCAGACATTAAAAGATTATCTATAGAATTTTCTAAGAAAATACAGAAAGCAAAAAGAGCTAAAGAAAGAGAATTACAAAAAATGGGAAAATGAAATGAAAAGGTAAGTGAAGGAACTACAGACATTAGGAAAATAGTAGCGCTTGAAGAGAAACTTAAAAAAATGGAAGAAGACAAATGTGAGGGTGCTAGAATAAGAAGTAAAATAAGGAATACAGTAGAAGGAGAAAGAAGTACAAAAGTTTTTTATGAGGTAGAAAAGACAAGACAAAAAAGCTGACCTAATAAAAAATGTGTCTTTAGAAGGTAGAAACATAAAAGATAAAGAAGGAATATTAAAAGCTGTCCAGGATTTCTATAGTGTTTTATTTAAGACAGAAGGAGTTAATGTAGAAGATGAAGAATTCTTTGTTAAATCAAATTAAAGTAAAAGTAACAGAAGATGATAAAAAATGTGTGATAGTGATATAGCAGAAGAAGAGATAAAGGAAGCTATATAACACAATTAAGCAACAGGAAAAGCCCTGGCTTAAGATGGTTTATCTTCTGAATTTTATAAGGTTTTTAAAGATGTTTTAACACCAATTCTAAAAGATCTGTTCTTAATGATTTTTCAAAATGGGCAATTGAGTGAGAGTATGAAGAGAGGTATGATTAAAATAATATATAAAAAGAAAGGAAATAAAGATGATTTGAGGAATTATAGACCGTTGAGTATGCTCAATACAGACTACAAAATAGCAAAGATCTTTGCAAATAGACTTAAAAGAGTAACACCACACATCATCACGACCAATCAAGCGTACAGTATACTGGGAAGAGATATAGCAGATACAGTAACGAGTATTAGAGACTTAATTTGGTATACAAAAAGAGAAAAAAGGTGAGGGTTTCTATTTAGTATGGATTTAGAAAAAGCGTTTGATAGGAGTGGAATATAAATATTTATTTGATTTGCTTAAAAGATTTGGCTTTGGGAATAATTTCTTAAAGTGGATGAAATGTTTTTACACAGAAATTATTAGTTGTTTTAAAATAAATGGTTTTAACAGATTACATAGGAATTTCAAGATCCATAAGACAAGGATGTCCTTATCGGCCTTACTGTACACTATAGTCAGCGGAACTGCGTTAGGTTTAGCAATAAATGGAGAAAAAGAAATAAAAGGTATTTTAATAGAAGGTAATGAAATGGAACAAAAAGATTTTCCAGTATGCAGATGATACCACTTTATTTTTAAAGGATTCCAATAGTGTTGAGAAAGCTATAGAGATTTTTGATAAATATTGTAGTGGTTCGAGGAGCAAAAGGTAAATAAGGAAAAATCTGAATATGTTAAAATGGGAAAGGTAAGTTCCACAAATAAATTGGTGTTTTAAAGAACAAAAAGCAATATTAAAATTTTAGGCATTACGCTTGAATACGATGAGATTGTAACTAGAGAAATAAATTGAACTAAATTCTGAACAAAATGGATAAAAGATTACATTTTTGGAAACAGAGAGTACTGTTTCTAAAAGGGAAGGTGCTTGTATTAAATTCTCTTTTTTATCCAAAATGTGGTACGTTTTAAGTGTTGTAAGCTTACCAATATGGGTATATAAGAGAATAAAGCTATGATCTTAACATTTCTTTGGGCTGGTAAGTCGTCTAAAATTGCATATAATACAATCATTGGAAATGTGGAAGATGGGGGATTAGGACTGATAGATCCATGGCTAGAAGAATGAAAAGCATGAGGATTAAAATGGTAAAAAGGTTTTAAATAAAAGATAACATCCATGGAAAAGTGTTATGAGTTACTTTTATGAATAAGTGTGGACAAATAGGAGATGACTTTTTATGGATGGCTTTTTAAAGATGAGATGATAGGAAATATACCGGAGTTCTACAAAGAACTACTGAGAACTTGGAAAATGTTTTATGACAAGGTGTATGTAAAGATTGAAGGGAGAAAGCAAGTACCTACCGACAACCTTTGTTTTTTAAACCTAAATAATAAAAGTGCAGAAAAAACAATGTTTTATTGAAAACTGGTTTGCAGTAGGCTACAGACAAATAAAAGATATATTATACGAGAAGTGAGACCTGGATTTCTACCTACACAAGCGATAACTGATTCACTGGAGTGAAAAGGTAAGATATAGAAGACAAAAGGAATATTGAAGATCAGTATATAAAATTAAAAGTAGCAATACCAGAACAATGGATAAAAGCAATTGAGGACAATGAAGAAAAGAATCTGAGAATGAAAAACCACAGGTTTTTTTTTTGAAAGAGAGATGATAAGATTCCGTTGAATGAATGTGCTCATCAAGATGTTTTTACTGTTGTATACGTAGGAAGTAGTCTTTGTAAAACCTAAAGCAATAGAAAGTATTGGGAGAAGCTATTTGATTATTTTGATGCTTCTGAAATATGGAAAAATGTAAGGAAACTAATTTTAAAAAGTCCGGCTTTTAGAAAATTTTGATTTCCTATTAACACAATTGTGTGATGACGGAAATTATTTTATATAAAATTGGTTTAACGTAAGATGAACTCTATAAAAGTGTGTTTGGATAAAGAAGGAGTTTGCATTTATTTTTTTGAAATGTAGAAAGTTAAGTAATTTTTTTAAAATGTTATTTAAAAAAGATGGTATGTGATTTGTTGTATGAAGACAATCTTACTCTGGAGGAATGGGATGTGCTATTTTTATTTTGGATTTTGAGAAGGCTAAAAAACAAGTATGCACTTTAAGTATAAGTTAACGATTGCAAGATCTTTTAATATGGAAAAAAGAAGGAACATTATGAAAACAAAAAGAAAAGAAACTGTCGCCATCCATATTATATAAACAGATCTTGATGGATGAAATAAAAGATTTATATAATTATTGTAAAATGATTGAAAATATGAATTGTTTGATCATTGTATAACAAAAAATAATCCATATATTGTAAGAGTTGTAAATAGTTTCCTGAAGTCATTCACCCAGGAGATGTTTGAGATGCCAGTTTATTTCTTTATGATTTATGTTTGTTTTTAATGTATTTATTTGCTCAACATTTGAATAAAAAAAAACCAAAAAACTTTCGCCTGATATCAGAAGCTAAGCAGAGTTAAGACTATAAATTTATTACTTGGATGGGAGACTGCCTAGGAGAGATACCAGGTGCTGTAAGTTTTGAGTTTTTCAAAAAAAAAAAAAAAAAAGAAAAATCTTGTCTGATCTCAGAAGCTAAAAACGAGTTAGGCCTAGTTAACGTGCTGGATGGAAACTGCCTGGGAATACCAGGTGCTGTAAGTTTTGAGTTTTCACCTTATCTATTCTGCAGCCCTTAGTGGCCAAAGTTGTCAACTCTTTGCTTTCCCTTACTGCTTATTTAATTCAATTGCCTTTAAAGTAGCTGTTCTTTAAAGCAAGAGTTTGACTATTTTTAACTTTGTAGCTAAATATACTTATCTTTAATGTAGCTCATTTTGAAGTATTTTTTGTATTTCATTCGTACTTAT